>NC_057736.1:42942291-42980938 GCF_004010195.1 Chiloscyllium plagiosum | reverse complement strand
ATCTCCCAATCTTGACTCAGACTGGTTCTATTTCCAAAGTGGAATTTATAAAATATTGTATGGATTGACTCACGCAGACCCTCTTTCATACGCACGCTATCTCTTATACATGCACATATACACCCTCCACACTCACCCCCTCACAGACTTCTGTCCTATCACACTCCCACACACTATCAAGCTTGCAACACACAAACACACACTCTCACATGTACTTACTCACGCGCACACACTCTCTCATGCACGTGCACACACAAGTCTACGTGGTGAATTTGTATTTGCATTATTAGGCAGTCAATGCAGACAGTCAATCCATATAACATAAGAAGGAGCGGCATGGTGAAAAGCTAGTGCTTACAAATAAACCTGTTGGACTATAACCTGGTGTTGTGTGATTTTTAACTTTGTCTACCCCAGTCCAACACCGGCCCCTCTACATCATAACATTAATTTCAACAAAGTATTTTAAAACAACTTAATACAAACATACAATCTGGAACACATTTAACAAAGCTGATATCTAGCTACTTCACATATCACAAATTAAATCTCAGTATTTATCAAAGTGAATGCACTACTGTATTTAATCACAAAGATGTGTTCAGACCTTCGTAAAAGGTACACAGCAGAAAAGTCTGCTTTCAAGATGCCACAGGATTCCTTTGTAGGAAATGAATCAAGTTAACTTTGAGTCATTGTCTAACTTGCAACTGCATTGCTAAGAAACTGACTGGCGAGAACTGATACTGAAATTAGCAAAATAAGGGTAACTGAGAATATCGCAATGGAGGGAGAACTATTAAGAAATGAGAAAAATATTAAACATTAAAATTGGGATGAGACTAATCTGCAATAATGAGTGTATTTTTGACAGAAATCATTGCACCTTTGGTGCAGAGATATCCACTTCCTATGCCCTTTTTGATTCAAAGCATCACCACTGTGGCCAATTCAGATTAGTTTTTAGTAAATTTTGCAGAGTAAATTCATTCAGAATAGTCCAATGAGACCTTCGTGACCAATATCACTGTTGCAAGAGATTTCCAACAGTTGTACGCAAAAGTTGCTGCAAGACAAGAACCGTTTGCAAATTTGCACAAAATGAGTGAAAGCTTAAGCTGATCAAGCTTGAATCAGAATGGGTTGATCAATTTCGCTGTGTTCAGAGTTCTCTCACGATGCAAATCCTGATGCCTTTTTATAATTTTATAAATATCAATGAAATGCAGTTGCCAGGCAGATTTGAGTTATTGTTGGCTAAGCAAGGAAAAGCAAAAACGATGCTGCATAGATTGCTGTCAGGACACTGGCTGGCTTGATTTTTTTCTCAATTGCTAACTTGAGCGATTGATTTCATTAGTGGTGACTCTTGCTGATACCCACTTGCAATTTTGGCTTATTAATAGTTAACTGGGGGAGGGGGGAGGGGGGGGGGGGGCAGGGGGGGGGGGGGGGAAGAGAGAGAGAGAGAGAGAGAGAGAGAGGTGTGAAGCTTCAAACTCCATTTAGCAGACAACTCTAGGTTAGCAACCCCTCAAATTGAAGATAAATTGGCCTGCTTTTCTAAGTACATTGAGATCATAAAGACCTGAAGCTCCATTGATGCTTTGGCAAAACCTCACATTCAAGTTTTGAATGCATGCACTAGCTTTAGAAATAATTTTAAGAATTGGGTTATTTTTGAGACTTGATGAGTCAGTTGCGCTAAAGTTTTTACTAAAAACTCAAGGTGTAATTGAAATCATGTTGTTTGATTGTGTTTATTATTGTTACCTGAAAATCATGACAACTTGAGATTGAACACAATTCAGCATACTAATTATAGTAACAAAAAGACCCCTCAATGATGTTACATTAGGATTTCTTTTGTTTTTGTTTCTGATTATCCAGGGATATGGATATTGGTGGTGAAGCCAACATTTATTGACCATCCTTAATTGCCCTGAAGGTGGTGGGATGGAGTTGCTTTCTTGAATTTTTGAAGTCTTTGAGGGGAGAGTACATCACACTGGTCAGGAAAAGTAGTTCCAGGGTTTTTGCACAATGACAATGAAGGAACGGCGAAGTAGTTCCAAGTCAGGATTGCAAGTGTTGTCAGGGGAATCTTGGCAATTTACTGCAATGCATCTTAGAAATGGCACAGACAGCTACAACCTTTCAGTCATAAAGAGACTGAACACGAAAGATGATGGACAGAGTACCAATCAATGGTGTCCCCCAATGGTGTCAAATGTGTGTATTGTTGAAACTGCAGGCACCCAAGCAAGTGGAGAGTATTCCTTTCTATACATAATTTGTTACTTGTAAACAGGATTTAGGGAGTCAAGTGATGAGTCACCTACTGCAGAATCCCTAGCTTCTGACCGGTTTCTGTAGTCACAATATTTATACAGCAAGTCAGCTTTTGATAAATGAAACCTTCAGGGCATTGATAGTGGAAGAGTCAGGATTGGCAATATCAAAGATTGATTGTCAGACTCCCTCTTGTTTGGGATTGTCATTGTTGGTACTTGTGTGGCACCTATTTACTTGCACTTATCAGCCCTAGGCATAAAATGGAACAAATTGAATTGGATGCCATCTCTGCTGGATCTGTGTCATGCCCAGAGTTGGCCATGGCGGTATCTGGGACAGAGTTATTTTAAGAGAATATCTGGCTTTTGCTTGACCAGTCTCTGGGACAGCTCTCCCAATTTTGGTACAAGGCCTCAGATATAGTAAAGATGATGGACAGGGTTGGGGTTTGCTGTTGTCAGTCCCAGTGCCTGTTGATGTTCATGCTTAATTTCCTGCTTTACATTGTGTAGTAGTTTTGATACGGCTCATTAGGCCATTTCAAAGAGCAATTCAGTCAACTATATTACTGTTGGTCTACAGTCATGTAAACAGGCAACAGAAAGACTGCAGATTCTTTCCCTAAAGGATGTCACTAAGGTGAGGAGAAATTTCTTCACCCAGAAAGTGGTGAGTCTGTGGAATTCTTTGCCATAGAAAACAAAAAATTCTCAGCCAAAACAGTCAATGCTTTCAAGGAAGAGTTAGATATAGTTTTGGAGATACAGTAAAGGGATCAAAGGAAAAGGAAAGAAGATAGAAAAAGGACACCAAGTGGATGATCAGCCATGACCATATGAATAGAGAAACAGGCTTGATGATGGACTGGCTCAGACTACTACTTCCTTTATTTCTACAAACCAGATAATTTTCTGTTCTAATCAATATCTATTGTGGCTTGATGCCATAGGAGGTCTGGATTACTATTGCAGTGACACAACATTACTGCCTCCTGAATTCACATTATTTTATTTAAAGTATTCGAGATGATCAGCTTCAAATATCTAGGTGAAAACAAAGTAGAATCTTGGAAAATAAATTTAGATTAAAATGTATTAGGGTGCATAAAAATAACAAAATGGCAGAGCAGTCAGTAAGGTATGCTAAAAAGAAGTCAAATCATTCCAAATATTTTCCATAAAATGTTTTAACCACAATCTTCAATTTATCATGCAGAAATTTAGTACTGGAAATGAATTGTAGAATTAAAAAGGTCATGTGAAAATGACTACACTTGAGTTTACAATAAGTTCTACACAGAGGTGTTGAGGGGGGTGTATGGCATTGAGATAGACATTAGGTCATGAAAAGCTTACTCTAGCTTCTATTTTCTAAGCTTCTGTAATATATGGCACATTATAACACATAGGTGGTCAAATACAAAGTGCTATCAACTGCAGAGATTCAGTAAAACAGATGTTATACTTCCCAGTGTTCATGGAGTTTAGAAATTTAGTGCAAATTCAAAATGGCAGGCCAAAACATTTAAAAATTGGACATTGGCCAGTTTAAAAATTAAACCTTTCTCAAACCCTGGATACCATTGAAAAAATATGCAGAATGAATACTGAGGCTATAATCCAGGAAACAAATGGAACATTTATGGAACAGCTGTTTCTTACCAAAGCCTGAAATCTGGTCTATTGAAAAAGAACAATATAGATTTAAAATATTATGGACTGGTTAATTAAATTGAAAGTGTTGTACCAGTGAAGACCAGCTTGTCAATTTGAATTTCAACATAGTATAGTCTCCAAACAAACAATTCCTCCCTAACTACTCCCTAATAAAACAAAATCCTAATGGTATGCTGTTCCAATAAAATACAAGTCCCACTTGTATAAGAAAACAATAGAATTTAGTCTTTCAAAATTACAGTTGGGAGAGATCTTCCAGAATGCTTCTCATCTTCTCTGCTGACCCTCACCAGGAACATCTTTCTCTGTTGAATTCTGGTGTGTGAAACTCCTATATCGATTGTGTGTGTCAGAAATATTAGTTAAGAGTGCTATAATACCTTTAAACTCTCTAAGCACCATCTAAAAGGCATGTGAGAGCCATATATTTACTCTTCACATGGCAGTTCTCTCTCATCCTGATTTTCAAAAAGTCGTCATCTTTTATACCCTTGTGACCTATTAATTTATTTACAATCGGATTGGTCAAAGCCATCAGGTTTAAATTTAATTGAGCTTTGGTATATAGGGCCTGGTTTAAATTAATTGGCTAATATTCAAGTTGATTGCCTTAACATCAAAACAAGCCTAAGTTACCAATCACACAGCCATGTGTTTCAATTTCAATTGATACATATGTTTCAATTTCAGAAACTTCTGTGCATCTACAGCTGCTTGCAGACTCTGTTTAAATCTCCAAGCTTTGAAAAGCACAACACCTCTTAAAGGGACCAACATTTTCTCCCCTATAATTTTTACCAACAGATTCTAACCTCCTGCCTTCTAATTCACAAGTACTCTTTACAATTTTGCAACACAGTAAAACAAATGGATTAAAAACCAATAGTAGAAATTTATTAACTTTGACAGCCCTGAATTTAAACATATCTGACATTATCAATAACTATTGTCCAACAGGTTTATTTGGAAGTACAAACTTTCGAATGCTGCTCCTTTGTCAGCTAGCTAGCCGAGTAGGATCATAGGACACAGACTTTATTCTGTGATTTTTAACTTTGTCCACCCTAATCCAACATCGGCACTTCCACATCACTGCTGTTATTAGTTAAAAGTTGTGGAAGTGATTTTAGTATTTTAAATTTGCTTGTGTGTATATCTCACACACACTCTGGCCTATAAGTACACATAGTCCTAAAATTAGCAGAAAAGTTAAATGCTATAGCCCTTGAAGGAAATTTATATATGCAAGTAACTAAGGTACATGAGAACAATGAAGGCTACTAAGCATTTTATTGCTAATTCACTCATAGGATTTGGGTATTGCTGGCTGTTCATCCCTCATTGTCCCAGAGAAGGTGGTTATGAGCTGCGTTCTTGAACTGCTGCATTCCATGTGATATAGATACACCAACAATACCACTGAAGAAACAGCAATAAACATCCAAGTCTGGATGCTGAGCTGTTCAGATGGGTATTTAAAGTTTGTGGGCTCCCACATATCTGCTACTTGTCCTTCAAGATGGAAGCACTTGTGGGTTTGAAAGTATTGTCTGAGGAGCTTTGGTGAATTTCTGCACTACGTCTTGTAGATGACGCACTGGTGTTACTGAATGTCGGTGGTGGAGGGATTGGATGTTGTGCCAAGTGGGCTGCGTTGTCCTGGATGGTGTCAAGCTGCATTCATCCAGACATGTTGGGAGTATTTCATTATACTCCTGAATTTTGCCATGAGATGGTGCACAAACTTTGGGAGTCAAAGGGTGAGTTACTTGCTGCAGATTCTAACCTCCTGACCTGCTGTGACAGCTACTGTATTTATATGACTAGTCCAATTCAACTTCTGGTCAATGATAACCTCTAGGATGTTAATGGTGGGTGATTCAGTTATGGCAACATCATTGAATGTCAGAGGACAATGGTTAGATTGTCTCTTTAAATAGTATGACATCTGAGTGGTATGAATGTTACCTGCCATTTTTCAGTGCAAGCCTGAATATTGTCCAGATCTTGCTTCATTTGGACATTGACTGCTTCAGTGTGTTAAGGAAATTATCATCACGTCCCACACCCTCCCACCAGACTCCACCTAACTGGAAATACTGACTCAAAGTTGATAAAAGAAAGTCTTCTTATATTCCTTTACGATAGAAGGACATTTTGACCCCAGTTTTACCCAACAGCCTCCTGCAATAGTACACTCTAAAGAATGTTAAAAGCAATTTAATTACATGTACAGCACTGTTACATTGCAAATCTGTTACTGCTGCACATGTTCAGCACTAACTTAACATTTCTGAAACTGCAAAGCACAGCTAAAGTGAACAAAAACAATTTAAGCTCCAAAAAAGTTCTAAGGACCACAATGACAAAACAATTAACAAAAGCTACCAATGAGGAACAAACAGAATGCCACATAAAATCTTTTAAGTGATTGCTGACAAGAAAACATTTAAACTTTCTATAGAAATACTATTGTTGCACATTTGATATCTTACACAAATTGGTTTTGAAGTACTGAATACACCTGTTTACTCCTCAGAGTCAGGTGAGAAAGGTAATGACAAACACACCCGAGATTACCCTCATGGGAAGTCAATTGTCTGCTGTAAATGAAGGGCCATCTCCCCTGCCGACTTGCAGATTTATTTTTTAGAAATACAGAAGAATGTACGTTTACTTACTAGTCCAGAATGCATACTGAAAATGCTATTTATTTTTCAGGAAGCAATCAAACCAATTACTTCATTGTCTGACCATGACTCCCTCAAACCTCTTCCCAAATAATCTGTGGCAACAATCACCGACTTTACATGTCGCTGCATTTATTTGCAGCAACACAATAACATGATTTCTGACTCATCTTCAGCAACCCCTGAAGTTTATAGTTTCAACAGTTTATGCCCATTATTTTTATTCCTATGCCATAGTTCTCATAAATATCTGCAGTCTTAGGACACTGCTGCCATGAGAAGAGTAGTTTTCACTTTGTTTTGCATTGACCTTTTACTCTCCTCCTGGATAGATATTTAAAATGGAATTCAAATTGAATTTCCCCACCATGGTAGAAATCACCCTTACTGTGGAAAACCATGAATTCAATTCAGGATCTGGCCAAACTTAGAGGAGTTTCTGCATTTTAAAACACATTAGATCAACAGGGATTGAAACACAATTTTTATTGGAAGGGCTAAAACTCAGTCAAAACAATGGGATATTCAATTATCTTTTTATATTATAGCTGCTGTTGCTAGCAATCCCCAACTTGAGCACTGAAATGGAAATAACTGGAGTACCACTGCTGTAGTAACAATCATAAAATTAACCCATGGAACACTTTTCTGCAGCATCTCTGGTGACAGGAAAGCCACTAAACTTTGAGTCCGTGATATCAAGGCTTGGATTAAGTTCTCTAGCCAATATCACGTGAGCACAGCTGCTTGTTTAAATGATCTTCCATCAGAAAGGTCTACAGCCAAAATGCCTAGAAATTCACTTTCAGGCATCAGGAGTTCGCTATGATGCAAGTAGGGAAGATTCCATAGATATTACAAGACCATTTCAGCCAAGAGTTTAATAACATTAAAACATCAATGAGTTAAATCAAGAGAACCAGTATTACTTTGACATTTTTTTCTCCCATCTGATAAGCAATCGAATATACTGCAAAAAAGACTCATTAAATGAGGAAGATTCTCTAGGTATCACAATCTTTTGATTTTTTTGCTTCAATTAAGGTTATGAGATCTCAGCCATTACAATTGCATAGAATCAAATAGTTCCAGTTCAAGGATTAAACAGCAGAAAATACACTTTAGATGCATTAAAAAAAATTACTAGGTGCACTGAAACTTTTAGTTGTCCGTTTCATCTGAAATCAAAGGTTACAATCATTTTAAAGCATCAACTATTCTATCCTGTGGCTGAAATTAAACCAACCAATATAGCAAGCTCTCACTAGTCAGGCAACAAGTCAAGAAAAGAGGTTTCTCCAGCTCTAAACAGGAAATGCATCCCTCAGTGATCTATTTCTACTCCAGTCACTAGTTGAAGTGCATCAACAATTCAAGCAGCTACAATTGCTGCCATTGCTGAACTTTGCTCTGGTGAACATCAAATGACAGCAGAATATAGGTATTTAACATGAAGTGAGCCTGCAGAGCTTGACCATTCACCTTATCAACCAAGAATTTCCATTATCACAGGGAAAGTGTTACATATGCAGAACTACTAATCCAATAGCCTGAAACTGGAAATCACCACCACCTGCTCTGGCTACATGACACGAGATGCACAGCAATGTGATTCACTCTTAATTTTGCTCTCAAAATGTATTAGCAAGTCACTTGGTTCAAGAGAAATTAGGCAACAATTGCTGGCCTCTGCAGAAGTTATAATCTAGTCTCTTACCATGGAAATAGCAGCACTTTATCCAATCCCTATTTAAAACATTAATCAGCTGTTAAGTTCAGAACTTCAATTTCTAGTTTGCTATTAGAAGATCACTATATTATAATGCCTTTTGTGGTTGTCCTCAGTAAACGTATTTCCTGTTAAACTATTGCAAGGTATTACTCAATACACAAAAATCAAAAACTTGGCTTCATTCTTGGATGACTGGTCTGTTCTTCTATAGTCTTAATTGTACTGGTACTGACTGGAATGGCAGCCACAGCCTTCGACTCCAGGCATCAGTGGGACAAAGGTTTCAACTGTCTCTGCCTCTCATTAACATTATATCTGGCAGTGAAATTTTTAATTGGAGATCTGGTTACTGAATACACTTGCATTATTGTAAGTCACAATTTGCTTGCATGCTAACTGCCATGATCAAAAGTCACGTGAGCCAGTCAGGAAGTAGCAGTCCAAGTTTGACCTGAATTTGTTCAGGGAAGATGTGCGTGAATGAGGCTCTGATGCAACAAGCAGCGGCCCTTCCTTCCAGTATAAGTATGAAAACCTTAGTTGTATCAAAGTTGCACTGAAAAATATTATTTACTTGTTTTGACCGACCTCTGCAAGTAGCAGTCATTCGTATCGTAAAATGAGATTGCAATACATTTCAGTATCTAACCTTCACTACATGTAATTTGGCAGACATAACTAACATTCCAATTGTTGGACAGCCTCTAGTTAGTTACAGAAATTTTCTAAACAAACTGTTCAGAGACATTATTACACACCTCTGATGCAGGTGGGACTTTAAGTTTTCCACTAATTGTCAATCATTTGGATAATGTAAATATGAGGATAGATATGGAACAGAAAATCAACAGCAAGAGAATATTTGCCACAGCTCAGAGATTCAAAACTATGTTCCAGGCATCTACACAGATTATTGATTATAGAAATATCATTCGTTGATCTGATTACTGGAGTATCTAAGCAGGTTATCAAGGACCAAGTGAATTAGTTTCCAGGCGTATAGTGCTTAAAATTGACAAAAAGGCTTATTCCCTGTCCACAAAAGACAGGAAAACGAAAAACTGACATTAAACACAAATAATTCACATTCTTTCATGATATGGCAAAGGACTTCGTAGCCACTGAAACACTTCTGAAGTAGTCATTGTAGCAATGTAGAAAAAGTGGCAACCAATTTGTACCTATTAGGTTCCTCAAATACCAATAAATTAATAAACTGATTAACCTGTTTGCATTATTCTGGTTGAGAATAAATATTGATCAGAACAAGATGGAAATGCACCAGCTCTTCTTCAAATAGTGTCAGTGGATCTTTTACATCTATCAGGAAGGGCAAGACCGTCAGTATTAGACTAACATACCAGTCTGGATTTCAGTACATGCTCAAACCTAGTGAGTTTGAATCCTGAAAAATATAATTTAGATCTGGCACCAATTAGTGTCATAATGTCAACTCGTCCATGCCAACCAGATATCTTAACCTAACTCAATCCCATTTTCCAGCACTTGGCACATTTCCCTCTAAACTCTTCCTATTCCTATACCCATTCAGATGCCTTTTAAATACTGTAATTATACCAGCCCCCTCCACGTCCTGTAGCAGCTCATTCTATACATACACTACCCTCTGTATGAAAATATTGCCCCTGAGGTCCCTTGTTAATCTTTCCCTTCTTACTGTAAACCTATGCCCTCTAGTTCTGGACTCCCATACCCCAAGGGAAAATACCTTTTCTATTCATCCTTTCCATGCCCCTCACAATTTTATAAACCTCTACAATGTCACCCCTCAGCCTCCGACGCTCCAGAGAAAACAGCCCCAGACTATTCAGCTCTCCCTATAGCTCAAATTCTCCAACCTTGGCAACATCCGTGTAAACCTTTACTGAACTCTTTCATGTTTCGCAACATCCTTCCAATAGGAAGGGGGCCAGAATTGTACGCAATATTCCAAAAGTGGTCTAACCAACGTCATGTACAGCCACAGCATAACCTCCCCAAATTCTATACTCAATAAAGGAAAGCATACCAACCACCTTCTTCACTATCCTATCTACTGGCAACTCTACTTTCAAGGAGCTATGAACTTGCACTCCAAGGTCTCTTTGTTCAGCAACACTTCCGCTAAGTGTATAAGTCCTGCTTGGATTAGCTTTTCCAAAATGCAGCACCTCATATTTATCAAAACTAAATTCGATCTGCCACACCTCAGCCCACTGGCCCATCTGATCAAGATCCTGTTGTACGGAGGTAACCTTCTTCGCTGTCCACTACAACTCCAATTTTGGTGTCATCGCCAAACTTACTAACTATACCTCCTATATTCACATCCAAATCATTTATATAAATGACAAAAAGCAGTGGATCCAGCACCGAACCTTGTGGCACACCAGTGGTCACAGGCCTCCAATAAGAAAAGCAATGCTCCACACCACCCTCTGTCTTCTACCTTCGACCCAGTCTGTATCCAAATGGCTAGTTCTCTCTGTATTCCATGAGATTTAACCAGTCTTCCATGAGGAACCGTGTCAAACGCCTTACTGAAGTCCATATAGATCACGTCTACCGCTTTGCCCTCATCAATTCTCTTTGTTATTTCTTCAAAAAACGCAACCAAGTTAATGAGACATAATTTCCCATGCACAAAATCCTGCAGATTGTCCCTAATCAGTCCTTGCCTTTCCAAATACATGTAAATCCTGTCCCTCAGGATTCCGTCCAACAACTTGCCCACCACCAATGTCAGGCTTACCGGTCTATAGTTCCCTGGCTGTTCCTCATCACCTTTCTTAAATAGTGGCACCACATTAGCCAACCGGCAGTCTCCCGGGACCTCACCTGTGACTACTGATGATACAAATATCGCAGCTAGGGGCCCAGCAATCACTTCCCTAGCTTCCCCCAGAGTTCGAGGGTACACCTGATCAGGTCCTGGGGATTTATCCAATGCCCCCTCCTGTAATATGGACATTTTCAAGATGTCACCATATATTTCCCATATTCTATATCTTTCATGTCCTTCTCCACAGTAAACACTGATGCACAATACACGTTTAGTATCTCATCCGTCTCCTGCAGCTCCACACATCGGCCGCCTTGCTAATCTTCGAGGGGCCCTATTCTCTCTCTAGTTACCCTTTTGTCCTTAATGTACTTATAAAATCCCTTTTGATTCTCCGTAACCCTATTTGTCAAAGCTATCTCATGTTTCCTTTTTGCCCTCCTGATTTCCTTAAGTATACTCCTACTGCCTTTATACTGTTCTAAGGATCCGTTTGATCTCTTCTGTCTAAACCTGACATATGCTTCTTTTTTCTTAATCAAAATCTTCATTTTTATAGTCATCCATCTTTCCCTACATTTACCAGCATTTCCTTTCACCCGAAAAGGAATATCCTGTCTCAGGATTCGTTATCTCATTTCTGAAGGCTTCTCATTTTTCAGCCACCTCTTTACCTGCGAACATCTGCCTTCAATCAGCTTTTGAAAGTTCTTGCCTAATACCATCAAAATTAGCCTTTCTCCAATTTAGAAATTCAACTTTTAGATTTAGTCTATCCTTTTCCATCATTATTTTAAACTAATAGAATTTTGGTTGCTGACCACAAAATGCTCCCCCACTGACACCTCAGTCACCTACCCTACTTCTTTCCCAAGAGTAGGTCAAGTCTCTGAATCAGAAAATTTTCTTGTGCTTCCAAAGTAGTATTGTATTTGCAGATACATTCTATTTTGCTCAAAAAGCACACAATCTGCAGACAGTCAATGCAAGCACTCAATCCATATACCACTTTATAAATTCATACTTTGAAAACAGAACCAGTCTGACTCGAGATTGGGATACAGACAGAATCCAACCTCACACCTTTAATTCATTGTCTGAGCTGAGATGTCACTTTTGTTTAATATAAAGCCTTAAGCTTTCTCGAGAATGAGACTTAAAAGTAGTTCTGGGATTTGCATGTTAATGAAACGAAACCTGCAACCCATTCTAAGATGAAACACTTAACAGCAATCTAGTTTTGTTCAATATATCTTTTCAGTTGTATGACACTATAAACTTTTGCTTTAAATTGTGTCTTATGATCCTGCTGCACAGCTACCTAAAGGAGGAGCAGCACTCCAAAAGCTAGTATTTCCAAATAAACCTGTTGGATTATAACCTGATGTTGTGAGATTTTTAACTTTGTACACTCCAGTCCAACACTAGCACCTCCACATCAAACTAAACAGGCAGAGCTTGGGCTCCAGTGTATAGAAGTAGAAAAGAGGAATATTCAGAGTATTGAATAGAACGGTTTCTATCTAATATGCTACTATTTCTTTCACTAGCTTTTGCATGCATAGACAAGATTGATAAGCTACAAGCATAAATAATCATGTTGAAATATGGTATAGCGATAATAATAACAGAAAAATGGCTTAAAGGTGGGGAAGACTAGGTGCTTAATATTCATTGATACAAAGTGCCAGAAAAGACAGGCAAGGAAAAAGCAAATCGGTTTTGTTAGATTTGACACGAACAAGGATATGAACACGCTGGTAAACTTCAGGATATTAAGAAAGTGATAGAGGGAAAAATCTACAGTGAAATTAAAGATGTACAAGAGCTGCGCAGCAAAGATATTGGGAATTATATTACTCTTGTTGAGTTTGATAATGTTAAGGGTGGAGACAAAGGAATTTCTGGAGTGAGTTCTTAAGCATTGTTTTCTTGGTCCAACTAGGAAGAAGGCATTGCAGGATCTGGTGTTGAGGAGCAATGTCAACCAAATGCTGATGTGAGAACACTAGGGTAAGAAAGATAATTCTCTCCTAAGGTTTAAATTGGTAACTATGAGGAGATTTTTCTAATCTAAAGTAGAATTTCAGAATTGGATAAGAGTTTCCTTCAAAAGGGACCCAGCAGGGTAAAATGGAAAAAAAACTGGCAGGATAAACTAATGATCTTGAAAGAACAGACTTTTCAAGCAAAGATTAGGTATACTGCAATGATGATGAAAGGTAGGGGAACCAAAGCTAGGATGGCTTGGATGACGAAGGAGATAGAAAATATGGTCAAAACAAAAGATGAATCGCATTTCAGGTGAATTCTTCAAATCAGGCCAAAAATAATCAACATTGGGAATGAAAGGGAAACTAGGCTAGCAAAGATAAAATGCATCCATAAAATAGCAGTTAAAATAAAGATACAAATATTTGTTTTAACTGATTCATAGATAATACTACTAAGATAGGAAGTTGGTCCCGTTAGGGACAAAGAGGCTGAGAAATGCATAGTGGGCAAGGCAATGCTAGAATACTTAGTCAATGCTCTGAGTGTTTTAAAGGAAAAGGATATTGACAAAATAATCAACAGAATCAGCGATACTGCAACTCTTCAATACAAGGACATCACTGTCTGATGTTTCTCGGGGTACAAGTCCTTGGTAACTGATCTTCCCTCCATCATGGGGTCAGGAATAGAAACATTCACTTATGATTCTGTGATGTTCAGCATAATTCCTGACTCGGGTACCGAAGCAATGCATGTTTCTGCAGTGAGACCTGGCAATAAACAGACTTGGCCTGGTAACTGGCAGGTAATATTCACACTACATGCGCTGATCAATGTTCAAATCCTGCAGTGAATAAATCATCTCCTGTCTCCCCAGTGAATATCCAAAATTTACAAGGCTCAAGTCAGGAGTGTGATGGAATGCTACTCACTTGCCTGGATGAGTATAGTTCCAGCAACACTGAAGCAACTCATCACCATCCAGGAGAAGAGCATCTGCACAATTAGCATCCCACCCACCAACTTCAACAATCAATACCTTCACCATCGATGCACAATGGTGCCAGTCTATCAAGGTTCCTTCATAAGGACACTATAAACTACCTAGAAAGACAATGACAGCAGATGCTTGGGAATTCCACCACTTCCAAGTTCTCATGCAAGCTGCAGACCATTCGGACTTTGAATTATATTGCCATTCCTGCAGCGATGACTGGTCAATATCCTGGAACTCCCTTTTTAACAGCACTGTGGGTCCATCTACACACCAAGAACTGCAGCAGCTGAAGTTGGCTACTCACCACTGTTTATTCCAGCTCAATTTGGACAATAAAGATTGGCCCAGTCCACGTTCCATGAATTTTAAAACAAAGGTTACAGGCAGTATAATAGATGAATGGACAAACTGGCTAGGCTTAGAATAGTTAAATCACCTAGTCCAGATGGCATGCATCCCAGATAAGTGAATGTGTCAGAGGATTGGAGATTGGCAATGTCACTCCTTTATTTAAGAAAGGGTACAAGGACATTGTTAGAAACTAAGGCTGGCCAATTTAACATCAATAGTGGACAAGGTTTTAGAAATAATTATCAGAGAAATAAAATCAACAGGATATTGGAGAGCTTTAAGTTAATTAAGGATAGCCAGCTCAGATTAACCAAACTGAACTTTTTGATGTTGTAATAGCCAAGGTTGATGAAGGAAACAAACAACAGATGCTGTCCAGCTGGATTTTAAGAAAGCATCTGAAAGTATTGCAGAAAAGGCTAGGTATCAAAACTGAGGTTCATGGAATTCCATGCTCAGTGAAGTAGTTGAGGCTTCCTCATTGAATGTTTGTAAAGCTTAGATAGATAATTTTTTGAACAATAAAGGATTCAGGGATATGGTGCGAGGGTGGGTAAGTGGAGCTGAGGCCACAAAAAGATCAGCTATGATTTTATTGAATGGCAGAGTGGGCTTGAAGGGCCAGATGACCTACTCCTGCTCAGAGTTCTTATATTGTCATTATACAGGAAGGTCATCACCAGCTTGGATAAAGAAAGTTTGGTTTAAGAACATAAAATAACAAGCTGTGGAGAATGATTATTCAATAAGTCCTAAGTAATTTTTAAATACAGCAAATAGATAAATTTCAGCTACACTGTGATGCTTGAGAAGAGATAGCACATGAAATCTTCCATTTGGTCACTTCCTAACTTTATTCAGAACTGAGTTCTCAAATAAAATCACGCTTTTTCTGGGAAAAAGATCCATTAGAGGATTTGTTATATCTCATAAAAACAGAGTTTTAGACAAGGACTGATATTTTTACATCATCAGCCACAGGTAAGGTCCCAGAAGACTGGAGGGTAGCGAATGTTGTGTCCTAATTCAAGAAGGGCTGCAGAGAAAAACCTGGGAACATCTCAACCAGTAAGCCTAACATCTGCGATCGTTAAGTCACTTGAGATGATGATGTTGGAGCACCTAATGAAGAAACAGTGCTTCCCAATAAACAATTGGACTATAACTTGGTGTTGTATGATTTTTAAATTTGAGAAGATTCTGAGAGATAAGATATTTATGCATTTGGAAAGACAGGGTTTGATTAGGAACAGTCAGCATAGCTTTGTGCATGGAAGATCATGAGTCACAAATTTGTTAGAGCTCTTTGATGAAGTGACCAGAAATGTTGACTAGGACAGGGCAGTAGACATTGTCTATACGGATTTCAGAAAGGCCTTTGATAAGGGTCCACGTGATAGGGCTGCTCTGAAAGGTTAGATCACATGGAATCGGGGGAGCTGGCAAATTGGGTGCACAATTGGCTTGAATGTAGGAAGCAGAGATTAATAGTGGAAGAATGTTTGTCGGACTAGAAGCCTGTAAACTAGTGGAGTGCCTCAGGGGTTGATGCAGCCTGTTTCTGTTTGTGATATCAATGATGTGGATGAAAATGGCATGATTAGTAAATTTGTAGATGGCACTAACACAGGAGGTATCGTGAACAGTGATGATGGTTATCAGAAATTACAGCATAGAGTCATAGAGATGTACAGCATGGAAACAGAGCCTTCGGTCCAACCCGTCCATGCCGACCAGATATCTAGTCCCACCTGCCAGCACCCGGCCCATATCCCTCCAAACCCTTCCTATTCATATGCCCATCCAGACGCCTTTTAAATGTTGCAATTGTACCAGCCTCCACCACTTCCTCTGGCAGCTCATTCCATACATGTACCACCCACTGTGTGAAAAAGCTGCCCCTTAGGTCTCTTTAATATCTTTTCCCCCCCACACCTAAATCTATGCCCTCTAGTTCTGGATTCCCCCAGCCCAGGGAAGAGACTTTGTCTATATATCCTATCCATGCCTCTCTATAAACCTCTATAAAAGGTCACCCCTCAGCCTCCGACACGCCAGGGAAAACAGCCCCAGCCTATTCAACCTCTTCCGATAACACTAATCCTCCAACCCTGGCAACATCCTTGTAAATCTTTTCTGAACCCTTTCAAGTTTTACAACATCCTTCCAATAGGAAGGAGACCAGAATTGCACACAATATTCCAAAAGTGGCCTAACCAATGCCCTGTACAGCCAGACCTTATCAGCTGGGGAAGTGGGCTGAGAAAGGGCAAATGGAGTTTAATATAGATAAGTGTGAAGTCTTGCATTTTGGAAAGTCAAATCAAGGTAGGAGTTTCATGGTGAATGGTAGGGCCTGAAGGAGTGTAGTGGAACAAAGGGACCTTGGAGTTCAGGTGCACGTTTCTCTGAAAGTAGAGTCACAGGTAGACAGGGCAGTGAAGGCGGCTTTTGGCGCACTGGCCTTCTTCAGTCACAGCATTGAGTATAGACGTTAGGAAGTTAGGTTGCAGTTGTGCAAGATGTTGTTGAAGCCACACTTGGAGTATTAAGTTTGGTTTTGGACACCTTGTCATTGGAAAGATGTTATTAAACTGGAAAAAGTGCAGAAGAAATTTACAAGCATGTTTTTTTTAGATTAGATTACTTAGTGTGGAAACAGGCCCTTTGGCCCAAAAAGTCCACACCAACCTGCCGAAGCACAACCCACCCAGACCCATTCCCCTACGTTTACCCCTTCACCTAACACTATGGGCAATTTAGCATGACCAATTCACCATTTTTTGGATTGTGGGAGGAAACTGGAGCACCCAGAGGAAACCCACGCAGACACAGGGAGAATGTGCAAACTCCACACAGAGACGCCCGAGGTGGGAATTGAACCCGGTTCTCTGGCGCTGTGAGGCAGCAGTACTCACCACTGTGCCACCATGTTGCCAGGACTGAAGGGTCAGACTTATAGGGCAAGGTTGGACAAGCTAGGAGTATTTTTCTTTAGAGTGTAGGAGACTCCCAGGGAATCTTGTCGAAGTGTATAAGATCATGAGAGGCATGGATAGGGTGAATACACTCAGTACGTTTCCCATGGTTGGGGAATCAAGGACTCGAAGGCATCAGTTTAAGGTTAGAAGGGAAAGATAAAAGGGAACCTGAGGGGCAACTTTTTTTTTTTTACACAGAGTGGTACACATATGGAATGAGCTGCCAGTGGAAATGGTTGAGGTGGGTACATTAACAACATTTAAAAGGCATTTGGACAAATACATGGATAGGAAAGGTTTAGAAGAATATGGGCTAAGTGCAGGAAAATGGGGTTAGCGTGGATGGACATTTTGGTCAGCATGGACCAGTTTGGGCTGAAGGGTCTGTCTCTGTGCTCTCTCTCTCTCTCTCTCTGTGACTGGCAGCATGGGTTTATGCAATGGAAATTTCTTCCTAACATGTCATATTCTAGCAGGTGTCTAATTTGCACTTGCAATGCAAACACTGAAATGTGAAGTCAATCGAATCCTATTTTACAGTTCCATTCCTGGTTTGTCTTAATGGGGCTGGAAGTTTGGAAATGTTTGTTTTCATCACTGTTGCCTCGCAGATGTGGCATCAGAGTCAAAGCGCCAAAATCTGGCTCATTTCAGCAACTTGAGAATGCTCATTTGTTGCCCCAGAGCTTGCATAGTCCATGAAATCAGGGCTTAGACACACTGTTACCAGTAAACAAACGAAACATGAAGTTTTGTTAAATCTATGTCCCACTTTGTCCTTTTGCATATCATTCCCCTTTTTCCCTTTTATTAAAATAGTATCACAGGGAGGTCATTCTGACTCCATTCACCTGTAGCTCTTGATAAGGATTAAGCCAGGTGTAGGAAGAGCAATGAACAGCTGATCCTCTCTAGCTATACAGAAATCATAAAGTTGAACTGGATGGATTAAATGACCTTTTCACAGGCATACTTTTTTTCTGGTTTTGTTCAATTACACTTTCAGATTGTAATTCAGTGGACACTCAAATCTCTGGGACAAAATCAAAATTCTACAATTTGCATGTCAACAGATCATGTCCAAAACCTGGAGTCTGTTTGTAGTTAATAGCTACTTACCAAAACCTGAATGCCTTCTTTTTCAACAGGAGCCTTGTCATAGGTGGCTTCACAAACTCGAACCAGTGTGGTAACACCAAACTTTTTGAGTTCCTGAGAAGGCACAACAATAGTTTGCATTAAAAAGGTTCTTTCAGAAGATTTTTTTTTCCTGTTTCTGCTTTCCCCGATTGGTTGGTTGGTTTGAATGGTACTTTTGATTTATCAAGGAGATAGTCAGCTATGGGTAATGAAATAAAGGCAATGTCACAATGGAGGGTGGTCAGTTTTATTATTGTGGAATGCTTTTTTAAGGGCTCCTGTACAACACTGGGGATCGACAGGCCAGGGTTTGTGGTTTGCAGCTGACAGTCTGAGCAACTGCTGGATATCAGTCCATAGCTGTAACTTTGGCATAGTTTCTGACCCCATGAGCATTCAAATTCTTAACTTCTGCTTTGGAAGCAGAAAATACTACCAGTAACTAAAGATTTGCACATTTTTGGGGTTTTTGCACCTTTGAAAAAAAAATCACATGGTTTACTTTTAAATCACTTTGCATTCTTTCTTAAAGCTGTTTTTTGTTGTTTTAATAAGAACGTAAACTAAGGAAAAACCAAAGGAAGTAAAATTAAAGTTCCGAGTTTACTGAAGCACAAGAACAGCAACAAACCTGAACTATACCTTGATGCTTTTGCCTTCAATTTGACAAATTTTAATTAATCAACAGTGATTGCAAATTTTACTTCCAATTGGAACTTTATCAGGACTACTGGAAATAAAAAAAATCCTCAGGGTTGAAGAAAATCATATTGCTGCAATTTGACAAATTTTTCCATGATGGCAACTGGATATTTGTGGTGTGAATATTGCAGTGGCAATTAGAAGCAGAGCCTGCAAGATCGACTCAAGTTTGGCTGTTTCCGCATCATGTGGGGTTGATACAAGTTAAGTAATTCAGTAATGCTAAGAATTTAATATGTCTTTGAGAAACGTGTATTTAATATTTAGCTGAAGGAATCTGAAAGGCATCGCCACTGTGCTACAATGGCTCATCGTAAGGTTTTTCAAAAGCTTAGTACTCTCATTGCTTTCATAGAGTCCTATAGCACGGAGACAGGCCCTTCAGCCCAAACTGGGCCATGCCGATGAAAATGTCCATCCACGCTAACCCCATTTCCCTGCACTTGATCCATATCCTTTAAAACTTTCCTGTGTATTTGTCCAAATGCCTTTTAAACTGTTGTTACTGTACCTGCCTCAACCACTTCCGCTGGCAGCTCATTCCATCTACATACAACCCTTTGTGTAAACAAGATTGCCCCTCAGGTTCCCTTTTACTTTTTCCCCTCTAACCTCCAGTCCTCAATTCGCTAATTCTGGGCAAAGTACTGAGTGCATTCCCTATCCATGCCTAGATAAGATCCCCCCTCGGTTTCCTACACTCTAACAAAAAAAAAAACTCCTAGCCTGTCCAACCTATAACTCTGACCCTTCAGTCCTGGCAACATCCTTATAAATTTCTTCTGCATTCTTTCCAGTTTAGTAACATCCTTCTTATAGCAAGGTGGCCAAAACCAAACTCCAAGTGTGGCCTCACCAACATCCTGTAGAACTGCAACATAACTTCCCAACTTCTATACTCAGTGCCCTGACTGATGAAGGCCAGTGTGCCAAAAGCCTTCTTCACTGCCCTGACTCCACTTTCAGAGAACCATGCACCTGAACTCCAAGGTCTACACTCCTTAAGGCCCTACCATTCACCATGAAACTCCTACCTTGATTTGACTTTCCAAAATTCAAGACCTCATACTTATCTATATTAAACTCCATTTGCCATTTCTCAGCCCACTCCCCCAATTGTTCAAGGTCCTGCTGCAATTTCTGATAATCTTCCTCACTGTCCACAATCTCTCCTATTTTAGTGTCATCTGCAAACTTACTAATCATGCGTTGTCCGTTCTCATTCAAATTATTGATATAAATAACAAACAGCAATGGGCCCAGCACCAACCCGGGGCACTCCACTGGTCACAGGCCTCCAGTCTGACAAGTATCTTTCCACTATAACCCCCTGTTTCCTACCATCAACCATGTATACAATGTGCCAGCTCCCCCTGGATTCCATGCAATCTAACCTTCCTGAGCAGCGTACCATGTGGAACTTTACCAAAGGCCTTACTGAAATCCATACGGACTACATTTACTGTCCTTCCCTCATCAACATTCCTGGTCACTTCATTAAAAGAACTCTAACAAATTTGTGAGACATGATCTCCAACACACAAAGCCATGTTGACTACTCCTAATCAAACCCTGTCTTTCCAAATGCATGTATATCTTATCTCTCAATCTTCTCAAGTAACAACTATCACAGATGTTAGGTTCGCTGTCTACAGTTTGCAGCAGCAAGACGGTCATTTGAAGATTTAGCAAATTTGTCAGTCAATTCCATCACAAAATCTAAAATTGGTATTCTTAGTGTAGACTACTAATTCATTCTGTCAAATCCTCCCAGCAGGTTTTATCTTCAGATACTCTCCAATGTTTTCCAAGTTGGTGATCCGGTGAGGAAAACAGATTCTGCGTGTAGAGCTGCTCAGAGACAACTCCGGGTAAGACTATAGTCTTCAAGGACATGCTTTGTGCTTTACTGTTTACTTATGAATATGTGCTAGCTGCTGGTTCAGAGATAGAAGTGCAGTATAACATCAAGGTATTCAGCAATCCACATGACAACCACAACTTTTGTATCAGAAGGGAAAACAAAGTGATCAGCTTGTTCAGGAAAGCTTTTTGAACCTAAGGTTTCAGTTGATGACTAAAACCTGTTGACACTTCCCTTGGCAGCACATTCACATAAACTGTCTGCAGAGACAATGAAACATGTGACAAAAATTCCTTTGGCAGTTTGCAAACATTAGTGTCAGAATGAAGAGGCATATGTCTGCCTGTCAAACTGAAAGTTTAAAGAGCAACAGTCCTGTCTTTGCTACTCTGCATATGCAACACATGCGGTGTGTACCCAACTACTTGAAGCCAAACAGCCGCATCATATTAACAGTTATAATTAAGTTTGGTGGGTAATCATAATATCTGACAATTGCTTACCAAAGCAATCTTGGAATCATAGAATCTCTAGTGTGGAAACAGGCCATTCCACCCATCGGGTCCACACCAGCCCTGCAAAGAGCATCCCGTCCAGAGCCCTCCTCCCTGTAAACCTGCATTTCCCGTGGCAATCCATCTAGCCTGCACATTCCTGGTTACTGTGGGCAATTTAGCCTGGCTCATCCACCTAACCTGCACATCTTTGGAATGAGAGAGGAAATTGGAGGACCCAGAGGAAACCATGGAGACGCAGGGACATTGCACAGTTTGCACAAATTCCACACAGACAAATCGCCTGAGGATGGAATCAAACTCAGGTCCCTGGCATCGTGAAGCAGCAGTGATAACCACTGTGCCACAGTATCACCCTCAAGAGAGTCAGAGTCTGAGTGTGTTTTCATGGTCAAAGTTTTGACCTCAATTTCAGGTGTTGGGAGAAGCTAACCCAGGATTGCATCAGAGGCAGAGAAAATGCAAAGTAAGTAAGTACTTGTCCAAAGCTAAATCATCTGCAATATCTTTCCCATCTATAGCAACACCTTCCCAGTAAAATCTCCTATTTATCCAACAGAACGTTATCAAATACCTCAGATGAAGAGTACGGTCATTTTTTTACCTCAAAGAAACACAAGATATTTTGTCAGTGGTTGAGAAGGTTCCAGGATAAAACTTCTTCATTTGATATGATTAATTACATTAGCCCTTGGAAACAGCAGCATCATACTAGTTAACTTTATATTAATTGTATCTGAGACAAGTGTAAACAGCAACTTTTATGCTTTAGAATTGTTGCTTTCTTTTAAAAGTGGCTGTTTTATCACTGGAATCCATGCTTAGAATCTCCAGGGCATAAAGGCTTACTGGAAAAAGAATGGTAAAACAGAAACTATGGAAAATACTGAGCAGGCCAAGCAATACTGATGGACAAAGATAGAGTAATATTTCAGGTAGTGACCAGTTGTCAGAACTGGTTCTCACAAAAGCTTGTGAACCTGAACATAACCTTAGTTACCCCCCCCACCTCGAGAGAAGTCAACAGAAGTGACTATTTCCAAATTTGGAGTATTGATATACAAAACGCAGCCTGGTCAAATCAGGTCGTCATCATGACAGAGTCATGGACTCTGTGTAGTAGTAGAATTGAGATTAGCAAGGCAGCCGAACGGAGGGAAGTGCTTTCTGTGGATCATGTTCGTGTTCCTGGCAACACATTTTTTTCCTCCCATCAACTGGATTTTTTAAACCAGGATTTGTAAAAATCATACTACCTAAATAAAAACCTTTCATCCACCCAGACCGAAGATGGTTGAACCCTTTATACACAACTTATGTTTTTAAGCAGATGCAATATTTGGGTTGGAACATGTCCACATATAAAAGTCTGATTTGCAGATTACACTTCTGTTTTATGGTCGCAGGTTCAGTTTCCAGGTTATCTATTATTGAAGAAGTTCATCAAATGCAATGACATTGAGAGAAAAATGCCTTTAATGATGAAACTCAAATCTTGGGGTGATTATACAGCCAACAATTCATTTAAGAAAAAAATCTGGATGCTTGCCACTTAAGTAATTCTCCAATATAAGAAATGATGCTGAGATGCGCTCAGCTTATAGACTCAGTTAAGTGCCAGCATTAATTCAGGTGGTCAGTAAGCATGAAGTATTCATAGAACAGAAACAAGGTTGAGATAGTAAGATTTTTAATCAGTCTGAAAATCAAGGGTTATGGGGTAAAGGCAGGAAAGTAGAGTTGAGTTGGATTATCAGATTAGCCATGAATGGTAGAGCAGACTCAATGGTTCTAATATCCTACTTCTGCTCCCTCATTTTATGGTCTTATTATGGACAAGTCCCATTTATATTTGACTGGATTACAGCACAGGAACAGGCCCTTCGGCCCTCCAAGCCTGCACTGATCCACACCCTCTATCAAAACCTGTTGCCCATTTTCTAAGGATTTCTATCCCTCCGCTCCCTGCCCATTCATGTATCTGTCTAGACACATCTTAAATGACGATATCATGCCTCCCTCTACCACCTCTGCTGGCAAAGCGTTCCAGGCACCACCATCGTCTGCGTAAAGAACTTTCCACACATATCTCCCTTAAGATTAATATCTCAAGGGGACAAAGGGTTAATCTGTTCTGCTGACATGTCAGGAATTGGATGTCCAGTTTGGGGGGTGCGGCGCGCGGGTGGTTTCTTGTTTTGTAGGCAGGGTGTGACAATCTAATCATACTCTGTAAATGCTGTTTTAAGGAATAACCTAATCACTTTACATTGTAGTGTTTTGATTCTTTCCAGAAACATTGTGTCTTGACTTTGGGGGAGTAGCTGGGGATTGTCTTGTGGACATTACTGACTGTGATGTAAAATCTTGTATAAAGCAAGAACTGGTCCCTTTGTTCCGGGAGCCTCGCTTGATGCACTCTTTGCAATGCTTGCAAAGTGTAAGTGATCCTCCGAAAGCTCATCCTTGCTTAATAAATTTCGGCTGCTCAAAGAAGTTGGTGTATTGCAGTTGCATCACGTGTGTAAGAATCTCAAGAAAAACAACCTATCATCCTTTCACCTTGGATTTGTGACTCCGAGTTATTGAGTCCCCCACTCTGGGAAAATGCTTCTTGCTATCTACCGTGATTTTATATACCTCAATGAGGTCCTCCCATAATCTCCATCTTTCTAATGAAAATAATCCTAATCTACTCAACTTGCCTTCATAGCTAGCAACCTCCATACCAGGCAACATCCTGGTGAACCTCCTCTGTAGCCTTTCCAAAGCAACCACATCCTTTTGGCAATGTGGCGACCAGAACTGTTACGCAGTATTCCAAATGCAGCCGAACCAAAGTCCTATACAACTGTAACTGCCAAGTCTCGTACTCAATACCCCGTCTGATGAAGGAAAGCATGCCGTATACCTTCTTGACCACTCTAATCGATCTGCGTTGCCATCTTCAGGGTACAATGGACCTGAACACCCAGATCCCTCTATACATCAAAAGATTTTAAATGCCACTTTAACTACATTAAGTGATTACCTATAGCCTCTGAGGAAAAAGCAATCGAATGGCAGAAATTTCCACTACATAAACTTCAAAAACACTTTATTCATTTACCATCAACTCTCATGAAGTTGCTCCTCATGTTACATTGTTGGCCGTTGTTTGTAGTAGTGAACATTTTTTACCCAGTTCAGTCTAAAGTACTTGGTCAAGAGCTGATACATGCAGTGAAAGGAGCTTCGCTGTATGACTCCATTTAATTTCAAGCTTCAATATAATAACCACAGCAAACTGCACCTGCACAATATTTTATACTTCAAAGTAGTAGAGTGAAGACTCATACTTAATCCCCACATTTTGAGAGAAATGCACTAAGTTGGTGGGGGGGGGGGGGGGGGGGCGAAGGAGAAGAGAGAGAGAGAGAAAAAAAGGGAGAAAGAGGACATTTTGCAGTAAGTTACTCACTGCCTTAATTAGGGTGAAAATAGGAGTTGTTAAAGATTAATTGAGCAATTTTTTTTGTGTTACATGTAAAAACAACTGGTGACAACTGATTGGGTGTTTTTTTTTCCCCAATGCCTGCTTAAGAGAAGGTTAATTGAGTGACATTCACCATCTAACATTACCTACATTAGAAACAAAATCACATCTACTCCAGGAGTTTTAATCCATTGAAGATTGAAATGAATAGTCAAAATGACTTTTAATCCTTTACCAGTTAAATTCAGACCATTTTGCTTCTTTTTGCATTACTGTAAAAAGTAATTTACTGTTTAGAAAAGGAGTAGGGACAATAGAATGGGGCTGGGCTTTTATTTTCAAAATTAAACAAATCTAGATATTGGCAATGCTATGGACATTAAGGGCAGGTTGAAAAAAACAGCAGAATATGACAAACAAGTCAGTATTATAGATAATGCAATGTTACCTGAGGGGGGAAAAAAGGTTTTCACTTTGAAAGCGTTGAGGTTAAAATCATACATACTCAACCCACATGTCATCTTCCAACAAGACCACCTTGGCTGCCTTTGAACATTGAATGCAAAGCCTGATTTGTTTTGAGAACTTCTGATCACTGGACAAGAACATACAAATACAGAGGAACCTCAAATTATCCGAACAAGATGGGCGGGCACTATTGATTATTCGGTTAATCAATTCAATGTCTTTCCTCTGGGGTTCGGAGTTTTCTATTAAGTCTGGTCCCAGTTCAGAAGGTAAGGCAGCATCACAGCTCACGCAGATCCCCCCCCCCCCCCGTATGTGTGCCTAGGATTTTAGCATTGGTTTGCATGGCATGTGTGGGTGAGGCTTGTCACGAGATGGTCATGCTCTGAACTCAGTTTCAAGTACAAAAGGTGAAATAGTTTGTCACAGTACCATTTGGTTTTTCCTAAAGCTTTATCCTCTCCTGCAGGGGCATATTTCAACCCAAAAAACCAGGGAATATTGCAGAGTACACTGAAAATATTGCATCAGTTTCCATGTTGATTAGATTATTTACACATTGGCCTGAAGATAACATTGTTTTTACCTCTGTGAACTTGTTGAGGGTAGCATTGGTTGGGTTGTGTGTGATGAGAAACCTCATACTGTTGAAGATGATTTCTACGGGGGCCGGGCGGTTCATTGTGGTTGCAACGTCAAAAAAAAAGTGTATTAAAAAAAAAGGGAGATTCTGAAGCAGCACTTTGTGATCCTTTTCGCTGTTCGTACTTGTGCTTTTAAAATTTCCACTCACACAACTGGACTCAACACAGTTGATGTGAAATCCAATTCAGACTGGCACGTTTTGGTTGGTGTCTCTGAGCAATGGTGCTTCTTACAGCATCCAATTGCACAAAACACAGGCAGATTTACCCCATCCAGGCTAGGTCATTGAAAGAACAAACGTCCTCTACTTCTCAAACTATCCAATTTTTAAATCCAGTATCCAGATGAATCCCAGTTTGCTGTTGGCACTTTTACATTTAAGATGATTTCCTCGTGGAGCAGATGAAATGGGAGAGACCTGGAGTTCACTTGTCCGCGAGGCGGCCGTGCTGTGCCTGGCAATAGTCCCTGCTGCCCTTCAGAAACTCCATAAATGAGCAACCGGAAATGCCACTGATTTTCTGTTGAAGAAAAAGACAAATCACTGAGTAAAGGATGACAAATAAACAGCCTAACCAAAACAATAATCAAGTGCTTCTAATGCAATTCATGGTGAAATGCTTTGCATGTTGATACAGAAAAACACTAAAGCCAAACATTAATACTTATTCCACATACAAAGCAACTTTTCGCATTCCTTCACCATCAGTTATGCATTTACTTTCTCCCCACTCCAATTCCACTACACAATTAGCATTCACTCTCCCCTGCACTCCCAAAAATCTTATGTAATACATGTCCAAACAATTAAATCTCTCTTCAGACTCAGAACTGCCTTTTTCCAGGAGTTCCTGATGGAATTTTGTCATGTCTGATGCTTGCACTGGTGAGAGATAAAAAACTGCAGAGGCTGGAATCCAAATTAGACAGGCAGAAGGCTGGAAGAACACAGCAAGCCAGGCAGCATTAGGTGGTAGAAAAGTCGATGTTTCGGGTATCTTCAGTACTGGGGGTTGGTGTGCGGGAGCTGCGATTAAGGGGTGGCGGGGCAGGGTGGGAAAGTGGGGATAAGTGAAGACGGGTAGAGGGTACAACCTGGTTGGTCAATGGGAGGAGTGAATCCAGTTGGTGGCAGGGAGGAGCAGAAAGGGCTGGGAAGGGAGTCAGGGATGGGAAGGAAGGTTATTTGAAATTGGAGAACTTAATATTGAGTCCTCCAGGCTGTAAGCTAGCCAGGCGTAAGATGAAGTGTTGTTCCATCAATTTGTGTTGGTGGCTCGTTCTGGCAATGGAGGAGGCCAAGGATGGTCATGCCGTAAAGGGAGGAGTCACTTGGGGAATTGAAATGGACGGTGAATGGGAGGTCTGGTTGGCCCCTGCTGGCCCAGCTGCAATGCTCGGTGAGAGGCAGGTGAGACAGAGGTTCACCTGCCTCTTTCAACCTAGTCGACTGCATCAGGTGCTTCCGATGCGGTCTTCTCTACATTGGGGAATAGTCCGCCGAGCATCACAGCTTCCATATCTGCAGCGTCCCTACAACCACCCCAGGTCCTTAAGACTGGTTACACCCAAAACGTCTACCTCTCCACCTCTGTTGCTGCCTGGCTTGCTGTGTTCTTCCAGCCTCCTCCCTATCTATGATGCTTTCACTGAGCTTTTGCCTGTCCACAATTGTTATCTGAGCTTGGCTAGTCAACTTAAGGGGACAGTCAGAAAATATGTTTGCCTTTACTTTTGGCAAGACAAACGTGACAAGATTTGCTTTGTCTCTTAAATTGTATCCCTTTATTTGCCTCCCTCAAAAGCATCTTAGCATTCTATAGGATTCTCTATTTCCTTGCCCAAATTGGTCATTCGCGATGTGAATCCTGGGTGTGAAGCAGCTTTGCAGCAATGTCAGAACCAAGATACAAGGAGTCACAGTCATCGAGAAATACAGCACAGAAACAGACCCTTCGGTCTACCACGTCCATGTTGACCAGATGTCCTAACCTAATCTTGTCTCATTTGCCAGCACTTAGCCCCATATCCCTCTAAACTCTTCCTATTCATATACCCATCCAGATGCCTGTTAAATGTTGTAACTGTACCAGGCTCCACCACTTCCTCTGGCAGTTCATTCCATACATGCACCACCCTCTGCGTGAAAAATTTGCCCCAATAGATCCCTTTCCAATTTTTCCCCTCTCACCCTAAACCTATGCACTCTAGTTCTGGACTCCCCCGACCCCAGGGAAAAGACTTTGTATATTTACCCTATCCATGCCCCTCATGATTTTATAAACCTCTATAAAGGTCACCCCTTAGCCTCTGATGCTCTAGGGAAAACAGCTCCAGCCTATTCAACCTCTCCCTTTCACTCAAATTCTCCAAACCTGGCAGCATCCTTGCAAATCTTTCCTGAATCCTTTCAAGTTTCACATCCTTCAGATAGGTGGGAAACCAGAATTGCACATAATATTCCAAACATGGCCTAACCAATGTCCTGTACAGCTGCAACATGACCTCCCAACTCCTATACTCAATGCTCTGTCTGATAAAGAAAAGCACACCAAATGCCTTCTTCACTGTCCTATCTACCTCCAACTCCATTTTCAAGGAGTTATGATCCTACACTCCAAGGTCTTTTTGGTCAGCAACACTCCCTACGACCTTACATATACACTAAGTGCACATGTCTTGCTCTGATTTGCTTTTCCAAAATGCAGCATCTTACATTTATCTAAATTAAACTCCACCTGCCACTCCTCAGCCCAATGGCCCATCTGATCAAGATTCCAATGGAATCGGAGGTGAGCTCCTTCACTGTCCACCACATCTCCAATTTTGGGGTCATCTGCAAACTTACTAACTATACCTCCTCTGTTCACATCCAAATAATTTTGTTCAATGACAAAAAGCAGTGGACTCAGCACCAATCCTTGTGGCACACCAATAGTCACAGGCCTCCAGTTTGAAAGGCAACCCACCACCACACCCTGTCTTCTGCCTTCGAGCCAGTTCTGTATCAAAATTGATAGTTCTCTCTGTATTCCATGAGATTTAACCTTGCTAACCATCCCCCATGAGGAATTTGTCAAATGCCTTACTGAAGTCCACACAGATCATGTCTACTGCTTTGCCCTCATCAATCCTCTGTTGGTTCTTCAAAAAGCACAAGTTTGTGAGACATGATTTCCCACGCACAAGGCCATGTTGAATTATACCTAATTAGTCCTTGCCTTTCCAAATACATGTAAATCCTGTACCCCAGGATTCCCTCCAAACACCAACATCAGGGGTGATTGAGTTTAAGAGTCATGAGATCTTGTTGCAGCTCTATAAAACTTTGGTTAGACCGCACTTGGAATACTGCGTCCAGTTCTGGTCGCCCTATTATAGGAAAGATGTGGATGCTTCGGAGAGGGTTCAGAGGAGGTTTGCCAGGATGCTGCCTGGACTGGAGGGCTTATCTTATGAAGAGGGGTTGACTGAGCTCGGACTTTTTCACTGGAGAAAAGGAGGAGGAGAGGGGACCTAATTGAGTTATACAAGATAATGAGAGGCATAGATAGAGTCGATAGCCAGAGACTATGTCCCAGGGCAGAAATGGCTAACACGAGAGGTCATACTTTTAAGCTGGTTGGAGGAAAGTATAGAGGGGATGTCAGAGGCGGGTTCTTTATCACCTTTCTTAAATACTAGCACCATGTTAACCAACCTTCAGTCTTCCAGCACCACACTTGTGACTATCGATGAAACAAATATCTCAACATGGGGCCCAACAATCACTTCCCTAGCTTCCTCCAGAGTTCTAGGGAATACCTGATTAGGTCCTGGGGATTTATCCACCTTTATGTATTTTAAAACATCCAGCAGCCCCGCCTCTGAAACATGTTCCACACATTGGCTGCCTTGCTGATCTTTCGAGGGAAGAAAGTGAGGACTGCAGATTAGATTAGATTCCCTACAGTGTGCAAACAGGCCCTTCGGCCCAACAAGTCCACACCGACCCTCCGAAGAGTAAACCACCCAGACCCATTTCCCTCTGACTAATGCACCTTACACCATGGGCAATTTAGCATGACCAATTCACCTGACCTGCACATTTTTGGACTGTGGGAGGAAAGTGGAGCACCCGAAGGAAACCCATGCAGAAACGGGGACAATGTGCAAACTCCACACAGACAGTTGCCTGAGGCTGGAAGCGAACCTAGGACCCTGGTGCTGTGAGGGAGCAGTGCTAAACACTGAGCCACCGTGCCACCCATGTTGGAGATCAGAGTCAGAAAATGTGGTCTAGGAATGAAGAATAGCTTATGCTCGAAACCTGGACTCTCCCACTCTTCAGATGCTGCCTGACCAGCTGTGCTTGTCCACCACGACATCTTTTGACTCTGATCTTTGAGGGGCCCTATTCTCTCCCTCTTGTTACCCTTTTCTCCTTAATGTACATGTAGAATCCTTTTGGATTCTCCTTAACCCTATGTGCCAAAGCTATCTCATGCCCCCTTTTTGCCCTCTTGATTTCCCTTTTGCTGTTTATACCTGACATATGCTTCCTTCTTTTTCTTAACCAAAAATTCAACTTCTCTCGTCATCCAGCATTCCCTACACCTACCAGCCTTTCCTTTCACCCTAACAGGAATGTACTGTCCATGGACTCTTGTTATCTCATTTCTGAAGGCTTCCCATTTTCCAGCCGTTCCTTTACTTGCGAACATCTGCCCCCAATCAACCTTTGAAAGATCTTGCCTAATAGCATTAAAATTGACCATCCCCCCAATTGTCAGTGCTCCCCCACTGACACCTCAGTCACCTGCCCTGCCTTATTTCCCAAGAGTAGATCAAGTTTTGCACCTTCTCCAGTAGATACATTCACATACTGAAGCAGAAAATTTTATTTTACGCACTTAACAAATTCATCTCCATCTAAACCCTTAACACGATGGCAGTCCCGGTCTATGTTTGGAAAATTAAAATCCCCCACCATAACCACCCTATTATTCTTACAGATAACAGATCTCCTTACAAATTTGATCCTCAATTTTCTGCTGTTTTTTTTTGGGGGGGGGGGGGGAGGAGGAGAGAATCTATAATACCATCCCAATAAGGTGATCATCCCTTTCTTACTTTTCACTTCCACTCAAATATCCTCCCTGGATGTATTCCCAGGAATATGCTCTCTAAGTATAATCATAATGCTATCCCGGATCAGAAACACCACCCCTCCTCCTCTCTTTCTATCCTTTCTATAGCATTTGTACCCTGGAACATTAAACAGCCAGTCCTGTCCATCCCAGAGCCATGCCTTTGTAATTGCTGTGATATTTCAGTCCCATGTTCCTAACCATGCCCTGAATTCATCTATCTTCCCTGTTAGGCTTCTTGCATTGAAATAAATGCAGTTTAATTTATCAGTCCCACCTTGCTCTCTGATTTGTTCTTGCCTGCTCTGTTTTATTTGCTCCTTTTCCTAACAGTACCAGCCTCAGACTGATCTCTTTCCTCACTATCACCCTGGGGTCCCAACGCACCCCACACACCCCTAAGCAACCCCTAGCCTTAACCTTACTAATTTAAATCCTCCCAAGCAGCTCTAGCAAATCTCCTTGCCAATATATTAGTCCCCTTCCAATTCAGGTGCAATGCATCCTTCTTGTCCAAAAAATGTGAACCCTTCTCCCCTATACCAGGTCCTCAGCCACGCATTCATCTGCTCTATCCTCCTATTCCTACCCTCACTAGCTCATCGCACCAGGAGTACTCCAGATATTACCAACCTCCAGGACTTCCTTTTTAAATTCCTGCCTGACTTTCTATATTCCCCCTTTAGAATCTCATCGTTTTCCCTTCCTCTGTTATTAGTTCCAATGTGTCTGTCCATATCATACAGCAACACATGACTCTTCAGTAGCATCCTCAGAAACAGCAATTTAAAATGAGGACATTCAGATCAATTTACTGAATCAACCAGGAATCTAACTCTGATCTTTATCCTTTTGTTGAATGTATACAATTCTGCCATTATGGAGGCAGTGTGACACAGTAGTAGCATCTCTACCTTTGACGCAAAAGCCCCACCATTTAGTTTCACTGTGGAAGGAGTAATCATGACATGGTTCAACAGACTATATGACCCGTGAATCCTTCTGCCACTTCCCTATTATTCCAAAGAGAGAAAAAAAGGTGTGCTTGAAGAAAGAATGAGCTGAGCATTAGAGTGATACAGATTAAATGGAGTCCAGTGTTAACCTGCTGTCTCTTCACATATCAAGCAATAGATACTCCATAACAGCACAATGATAGATCTCACATCATGAGTACACTGTTGCAGTCATAAAAATCATCTGCATAAACATATTACTATCAAATTAAAAATAAAATATCAGCAACAAAAATATAGCTTGTTATGCTATAGTTTAAAATATAGCTAGAAAATCTGCCCATTTCTGCTGAAAACTCAAGCTGTTCCATAGAGTGGGTTTAAACAGGAAATTAAATACCTGTATTACTTTTCTTTGTTTTCAAAGTAGCAGCAGAATTTGAAGTTTAGTACAAATGACACTAATCATCTGTGGTGGGGCACAGTTTCACAGTTAAGCTGAAGTTCAGCCCCTCCCGGCACCCTAGCTCAGTGAGCTGCTGCACATCTGAAAGGCGGCTCAAGTTCTGCAATTACGTGGCAAGATCTTGTCTTGGTGCATGCATTCCACATACATACCACACAGAACCTTTCAGCGCAAGTTGTAAACTGGAACTCAGAGCTCTTGGCTTGATTCCATATCTCAAAACACCACAATTGTTGGGCTTTCAAAAGCCTCACAAACACTGGCAACAACAGCCTTCTACTCTTACACTACAAATGTGCTTCAGAAAAGGTTATGAGGATAAGTTTTCAAAACATTCTTCACACCAGAAGAAAATTTCAAATTAAACTGGACGACTCAAATGGGTCACAAAAGTTGAGCTTGAATTTTTACAGATCCTGGGATGCTGTGTGACATATTTGCAAAATGATTGTTTTACTGACTTTTAAAAGTCTTTTATTTTACAGCATGGTGGTTCTTTGAGAGTGAGTCGCAGTAAAGGGCAACAGATTTTTGATACTCCAGTATTAGCATGAAAACTGCTTGGATAACAGCAATGTTGAGCCCTTCTCACTATAAACTGGAAGTGGCTGGACCACAAATTTACACATCACCGATAAATTTTGTTTTCTTCAATAGCGAGAGCCATACATTGTTTTTCTGTTTTCCTCGGGCTGTCGCAGACTTAAGTGGTTGCGATATAAATGGTCATTTTGCCTCCTCCCTATCCTCTTGCAAATCTAGAACATCCTGATTCAGCTATTGTAACCAGCAATTAAGGTTTTCTCCAGTTTCTAAATGCCAAATTGAAATCATGCAGGAATCCAAAGTGGTTACTCACAAGATTAAATTTTCACGCAAGGTTTTGACTTCAGTTATGTAGATAGACTGGAGAAGCTAAGGCTGTTCAATAAGAGGAAGTTATGGGGAGATGAGGGGCAAGGACAGAGTAGATAGGCAGAATGATTCTTAATGATAGAAGGATTGAGAATCAGTGGCCACAGATTTAAGGTAATTGAAAAACATAGCAATGGTTGCTTTTTAAAGACATTATTAATGCAGCAAGTAGAGTCAGAGTCAGAGTCAGATGTACAGCATAGAAACAGTCCCTTCGGTCCAACTCATCCATGCCGATCAGATATCCCAACCCAATCTAGTCCCACCTGCCAGCACCTGGCCCATATCCCTCCAAACCCTTCCTATTCATATACCCATCCAAATGCCTCTTAAGTGTTGCAATTGTGCCAGCCTCCACCACATCCTCAGGCAGCTCATTCCATACACGTACCACCCTCTGCGTGAAAACGGTGCCCCTTAGGTCTCTTTTATATCTTTCCCCACTCACCCTAAACCTATGCCCTCCAGTTCTGGACTCCTCGACCCCACGGAAAAGACTTTGTCTATCTATCCTATCCATGACCCTCAATTTTGTAAACCTCTATAAGGTCACCTCTCAGCCACCAACACTCCAGGGAAAACAGCCCCAGCCTGTTCAGCCTCTCCCTGTAGCTCAGATCCTCCAACCCTGGCAACATCCTTGTAAATCTTTTCTGAACCCTTTCAAGTTTCACAACATCTTTCCGATAGGAAGGAGACCAGAATTGCACGCAATATTCCAACAGTGGCCTAACCAATCTCCTGTACAGCCGCAACATGACCTCCCAACTCCTGTACTCAATACTCTGACCAATAAAGGAAAGCATACCAAACACCTTCTTCACTATCCTATCTACCTGCAACTCCACTTTCAAGGAGCTACGAGCCTGCACTCCAAGGTCTCTTTGTTCAGCAACACTCCCTAGGACCTTACCATTAAGTGTATAAGTCCTACTAAGATTTGCTTTCCCAAAATGCAGCATCTCACATTTATCTAAATTAAATTCCATCTGCCATTTCTCAGCCCATTGGCCCATCTGATCAAGATCCCTTTATAATCTGAGGTAACCTTCTTTGCTGCTCACTACACCTCCAATTTTGGTGTCACCTGCAAACTTACTAACTATACCTCCTACATTCACATCCAATCATTTATATAAATAATGAAAAGTAGTGGACCCAGCACCGATCCTTGTGGCACTCCACTGGTCGCAGGTGTCCAGTCTGAAGAGCAACCCTTCACCACAATCCTATCTTCTACCTTTGAGCCAGTTCTGTATCCAAATGGCTAGTTCTCCTTGTATTCCGTGAGCTCTAACTTTGCTAAACATGGGGAACCTTGTTGAACACCTTACTGAAGTTCATATAGATCACATCTACTGCTCTGCCCTCATCAATCTATTGTTACTTCTTCAAAAAACTCAATCAAGTTTGAGAGACATGATTTCCCACGCACAAAGCCATGTTGACTATCCCGAATCAGTCCGTGCCTTTCCAAATACATGCATATCCTGTCCCTCAGGATTCCCTCCAACAACTTGCCCAGTTAGCTAGTATCTGGAATGCACTACCTGAGAATATGTTTGAAGAGGAATTGGATTGTTATCTGTGGGGACCGGGAAAAATGGCAGTCCTGCAGCAATAGATGAACTTCTCCGACAAAAGACCAGCATTACACGGTGGATCAAATAGCCTCCTAGGCAGTAACCATTCTACATTTCCACAAAGGTGCATATAACAATTAAGCCCCTACTTATACACTAATTCCTGCAAGTAGTTCAGTCTACACTAGTCAACAATCAATTAATTTAATCAATACTTAATTCTTAGTTTAAAATAATCCCACATCAATCAAAGACAGAAGAAGCCTTTTTTCTAATAATCTATCTTTTCTTGCAAATTCAGCAGAATTTTCATAAACGACTTTTTGATTCGTGCTTCTCAGTCCACAAAGTGACTTGACTCCTGGTCTGTGCTGGTTAGCTGATCTCTGCAGCACTGTCAGCTGAATTATAATTGGCCCCAGGAAAAATAGAAATTGGTCAAAAACTCTGGCACAATTTTATCCTGTGATTCGTGATGAGATGATAATATCACGAGACGGAACTATGGCGAATTTCATGATTCAATAATCAACAGTACATATCCTTTGGAACATTCAGAGTGGTCCCTAAAGGATGTCAGCAACTTCAGGAAAGGAAGGCAAATAAAACCTTTTAAAAAAGAGAGAACTCATATCCATAAAAGCAAATTACTGCCGATGCTGGAATCTGAAACAAAAAGAGAAAATGCTGGAAAATCTCAACAGGCCTGGCAGCATCTGGAAGGAGAGAAAAGAGCTGATGTTTCGAGTCTAACTGACTCTTTGTCAAAGTTAGTCTCATTTTGAACTCATATTTATGGCAGTTGATTCAAAATGGTGATATGGATCTGCTCTTTTATTTCACGCAAGTGGATATGTCAATGTGTCCAGAAAGGGTAGAAAAGAGAATACAACAAGAATATTTTACGGGGAGCAAGTGCGCAAATATTTAAGAGCATCTTAAATCTGAAAAAACTGATCTCCCTTTAGAGATACACAGTAAAATTGAAAAGGTTATAAACCGAGCTCTGAAAAAGGGTCACTGGACTTGAAAAGTTAACTCTTTTTCTTTATAGATGCTGTCAGACCTGAGTTTCTCCATCAAATTATGTTTTTGTTTGTTTCAGATCTCCAATATTCACAGATCTTCATTTTATTTATTATATTTGCATGGTCTGGCAGAAAAGTTAACCCCAACATTGAATCTAATCCTGGGTTTTTGTGAGGTAAAAGGAAATTGGCAACTTGCATACTGAGCGTGACCACATTCAGAACTTGAACAATTTTTGTTCTTAAAAAGTACAATATAGATGTGAGCAAATATGGGGCAAAACTGCAGGAAATCATAACTTTATTAAAAAACAGAACATTGTAAAATCACTTCAAAGACAAATCAGCAGCCTTTCATATTTAGTATTTAAATACTTTATCAGCACACTTCTTCCTTTCCACCAAATAAATTGTAAAACAATTAACGTCACTGATTATCAGCACCAACCTTCATGCGCATTGACCTTTTACATAAACGCCATAAAACAATGTCTCAGGAAGCCTGTTTCAACAAATTCCCAAATGAAGAATTTGGGCCATTTACTGGAATGCCATTTATAACAGGAATGCCATTTTTTATGCACTAGAATACTGAAAAATATTGTAATTAAATTCCTCTGAAGGCAGAGATCTATACAGAAGCTATTTGTCAGCACACTCTTGGATCTGAAAGGTGCCTTGCCTCAGCTCCCTTCTGTATGAAACAACGATTGTAAGCTGACCAATATTGCTGAAGCCTAGATGACAGCCTTGAGAAGGGATCATAAAATCGGAACCAAAATTATTCCAATGTAGGTGGTATCACCAATGCCCTGTGTAACTGTAGCAAGACTTTGTACTTGAATCCTTGCTATGAAGGCCAACTTGCCATTTGCCCTTTTCACTGGCTGCACTTGCATGCTTACTAATGATTGAAGAAACCTTAAAAATGCCATTGGAATGCAATCTTCTTGGACTGATATGCCAGTTCTTATAATTTCATAGTGACCTGATGTAACCTTTTACATTGGAATAATTTTTGGTTCCAAGGCTGGAATTGAACCTGGGACCCTGGTACTGTGAGGCAGCAGTGCTAACCACTGAGCCACCCTGCCACCCCTACGATGACATTAGATTAGATTCTCTACAGTGTGGAAACAGGCCCTTTGGCCCAACAAGTCCACACTGACCATCCGAAGAGTAACTCAACCAGACTCTGACTAATGTAGGAGAAAGTGAGGACTGCAGATGCTGGAGATCAGAGCTGAAAATGTGTTGCTAGAAAAGCGCAGGTCAGGCAACATCCAAGGAGCAGGAGAATCAACGTTTCGGGCCTGAGCCCTTCTTCAGGAATGAGGAAAGTGTGCCAAGCAGGCCAAGATAAAAAGTAGGGAGGAGGGACTTGGGCGAGGGGCATTCGAAATGCCATAGGTGGAAGGAGGTTAAGGTGAGCGTGATAAGGTGAGGGTGATAGGCCGGAGTGGGGGTGGGGACGGAGAGGTCAGAAAGAAGATTGCAGATTAGGAAGGTGGTGCTGAGTTCGAGGGTTGGAACTGAGACAAGCTGGGGGGAGGGGAAATGAGGAAACTGGAGATGTCTGAGTTTATCCCTTGTGGTTGGAGGGTTCCTAGGCGGAAGATGAGACGCTCTTCCTCCAGCCGTCGTGTTGCTATGGTCTAGCGATGGAGGAGTCCAAGCACCTGCATGTCATTGGTGGAGTGGGAGGGGGAGTTGAAGTGTTGAGCCACGGGGCGGTTGGGTTGGTTGGTCCGAGTGTTAAAAAAGGGAGGAAAAAACTATACGGATTACGGTGCACTGGGTTTAACTGGTACTGATTCCCAACAGGAATTTCTGAATCCCAAACCCCTCCTGGGATCTACTAAAAATATTAACTCTGCGTTCTCTCCATGGATGCTGCCAGAGCTGCTGAAATTCTGTACCAGCTATTTCTATACGTCCCGCCCCCACTCGTTCCGCGGTATACTGTCTCATTTCTCCATGTGATTGAGAGCGAACGAATGTTTGGACAAGGATTTGCCCTTCTCCTTTCCAACCCTCCATTCTCCTAACCATTGCCCTGGAATAGTGCCCTTTGACTGGGCCTGTCAACTAACCTAGTCGACACCATGCATTTATATAGAAACGTTGAGTCATACAGCGCAACAACAGACCCTTCGCACTAGTTTTCAGAGCGTTTTATCAGGTGATTGTGGAGGTTAACATCATGCTCACAGAATTTATAGCCAGAGGAGTCCAGTGTCATGGAGATGTGATACAGTAAAC
>NC_057736.1:42934837-42939960 GCF_004010195.1 Chiloscyllium plagiosum | reverse complement strand
ACTCTTGCCCAGTGGTATACACCTATCCCTTTCTATCACTAAAGTAAACATAACAGAATTGTGATCGCTATCAACAAAGTGCTCACCTACTTCCAAGTCTAACACCTGGCCTGGTTCGTTACCCAGAACCAAATCCAGTATGGCCTCACCTCTTGTTGGCCTGTCTACATATTGTGTCAGGAAACTCTCCTGCACACATTGAACAAACACTGTCCCATCTAACGAACTTGAGCTATAGCTTTCCCAATCAATATCAGGAAAGTTAAAGTCCCCCATCACAACCACCCTATTACTGTCACTCATCTCCTGAATCACCTTCCCTATCCTTTCTTCTACGTTTCTAGGACTGTTAGGAGGCCTGTAAAAAACTCCTAACAGGGTGAGCTCACCTTTCCTATTCCTAACCTCAGCCCAAACTACCTCAGATGGCAAGTCCTCATCCATCGTCCTTTCCACCACTGTAATACTATCTTTGACAAGCAATGCCACACCTCCCCCTCTTTTACCCCCACCCCTCTCCCTACTAAAACATTTAAATCCTGGAACCCGCAACTGCCAATCCTGTCCCTGTTCTAGCCATGTCTCCGTAATAGCCACAACACTGAAGTCCCAGGTACCAACCCACGCTTGCAAGTTCACCTACCTTATTTCGTATACTTCTTGTATTGAAGTATACACACTTCAAGCCACTTTCCTGTTTACAGGCACTCTCCTTTGAAATTGATGCCATGTTCCTAACCTCCCTACACTCCAGGCTCTGCACCCTGAAGCTACAATCTGGGTTTCCATGCCCCTGCAGAGTTAGTTTAAACCCCCCCCAAGAGCACTAGCAAACCTCCCTCCAAGGATACTGGTGCCCCTCAGGTTCAGGTGTAGACCATCCTGTTTATAGAGGTCCCACCGTCCCCAGAAAGAACCCCAGTTATCCAAAAACCGGAATCCCTCCCTCCTGCACCATCCCTGTAGCCACGCATTTAAGTGTTCTCTTTCCCTATTCCTCGAATCTCTATCACGTGGCACGTGATTCATTTTCTGAATGAATTATTCAGAATAATTCTGAAGCAATTCAGGAAACTGTTTAGTTAAGTTTGGGTATATACGTATATTATGTTGGATGAAATTTGCATTGCTTTAATGCTGTATAATAAATTTTAGGGTATAAATTGCAACTGTTAGAGTTGCTGTTTTTAACATTATTACATGGCAACAACCTTTTAAGAGCCAAATCAAACATTTTAGTTTCTCAAAAATAATTTGAGAAAACTCAACTCCTTGACTTTTGGCCTAAGATTGTGAATATAAAACTTTGAATGTTATGTGAAGTGAGAGAATGGTCTGTACAGTGCTCTTGGACATGATGGGTCTTAAAAGGAGTTCTATAAGTGGAAGGCTTTCTTTAATTGGTGAGTTGGAATAGTTTCCACCATAAAAACTTACTCAGATTTAAATACAACTATAGGCATGATTAAAATAAAGTGAATTTGAAATACACAATTTCTTTCATGTGCAAAGCATAATTTATTGCTGGAAATTAATGACATATGCAATTTTCAATTAGGCCAGTTATTTTGAATCCAAGTACAGTCTGTCTATAAACCACTAAAGGAACAGCAGAATTCTCTAAAATGGAATTAAAATAAGTTTCAAGTTTCAAAGTTGCGGTACACGTGAATTTCCGAATGTCATTGAAGCTGATTGACACAGCAGTTCCCAGAGTAATGTTTTGGTTTGTGCCTAATGTGCTATACTTAGTTCTTAGTATCTTGTGCTCAGGAAGCAGCTGACTAAGGAGATGCAGAAGCACTTAGCACAGCGACTCTTATTCCTGGAACAAAAATTTACTAATATCAAGGAGGTTTCTTGAACTAAAATTCAAGCTACTTCAAAATTCCACTTTGAACACAGTGACATTGGTATGTAGACCAGCAGATCAATAAATATCTAAACTTTGTCACCATACATGTATTTGCAATTTAACTCCTCGATTTAGAACAACATAAAATAGTACAGCACAGTACAGGCCCTTCAGCCCTCGATGCTGTGCCAAGCTTTTATCCCACTCTCAGATCAAACTAACACTACATACCCTTCATTTTACTATCATCCATGTCCCAATGTATCTGACTCTACCACCACTGCAGCAGTGCATTCCATACACCCACCACTCTCCAAGTAAAGAACCTACCTCTGGCTTCGCCCCTAAGCCTTCCTCCAATCACCTTAAAATTATGTTACCTCATGAAAGCCATTTCCACACTGGGAAAAAGTCTCTGGCTAACCACTCTATCAATGCCCCTCATCATCTTGTACATCTCTATCTAGTCACCTCTCATCCTTCTTTGCTCCAGTAATAAAAGCCCTAGCTCCCTCAACTTTTCTTCATAAGACATGCCCTTCAGTCCAGACAGCATCCTGGCAAATCTCCTTTGCACACTCTCTAAAGCTTCCACATTCTTCCAATAATGGAGGTGACCAGAACTGAACACAATATTCCAAGTGCGGTCTAACCAGGGCTCTACAGAGATGCATAGTAACCTCACAGCTCTTAAACTCAATCCCACTGCTAATGAAAGCCAACACACCGTACGCCTTAACAACCTTCAAAACTTGGGTTGCAATTTTCAGAGATCTACGGTTGGGGACCCCAAGATTCCTCTGTTCCTCCATACTGCTAAGAATCCTGTCCTTAACCCTATAACCTGCATTCAAATTCAACCTTGCAAAATGAATCACTTCATACTTTTCCAGGCTGAACTCCATCTGCCAATTCTTAGCCCAAATCTGCATCTTGTCAATGTCCCATTGCAACCTACAATAGCCCTCTACACTATCCACAACTCAACTAACCTTCGTGTCAGTGGTAAACTTACTAATCCATAAGACGTAGGAGTGGAAGTAAAGCCATTCGGCCCATCAAGTCCACTCCGCCATTTAATCATGGCTGATGGGCATTTCAACTCCACTTACCCGCATTCTCCCCGTAGCCCTTAATTCCTTGACATTAAGAATTTATCAATCTCTGCCTTGAAGATATTTAACATCCCAGCCTCTACTGCACTCTGTGGCAATGAATCCCACAGGCCCACCATTCTGTGGCTGAAGAAATGTCTCCTTATTTTCATTCTAAATTGACCCCTTCTAATTCTAAGGCTGTGCCCATGGGTCTTAGTCTCCCCGCCCAACGGAAACAGCTTCTCAGCATCCACCCTTTCTAAGCCATACATTATCTTGTAAGTTTCTATTAGATCTCCCCTCAACCTTCTAAACTCTAATGAATACAATCCCAGGATCCTCAGCCATTCATCGTATGTTCGGCCTACCATTCCAGGGATCATCCTTGTGAATCTCCGCTGGACAAGCTCCAGTGCCAGTATGTCCTTCCTGAGGTGTGAGGCCCAAAATTGGACACAGTATTCGAAATGAGGCCTAACTAGAGCTTTATAAAGTCTCAGGAGCACATCACTGCTTTTATATTCCAACCCTCTTGAAATAAATGACAACATTGCATTCACTTTCTTAATCAAGGACTCAAACTGCAAGTCAGCTTTTAGAGAATCCTGGACTAGCACTCCCAGATCCCTTTGTACATTGGCTTTATGAATTTTCTCACTGTTTAGAAACTAATCTATGCCTGTACAGGGGAACCTCAATTACCCGAATACCAATTATCTGAAAATCGGATTATCCGAAGGGGATCTCGAGGTCCCGATAGAAACATTACATCAAAGACGTGCTTCCAACAGTGATCGTGCCTTTTGTTTACAGTGATTAAACAGGCACCGTCTCCAAATGACCCACCTCCCGCCCTCTCTCTCTCTCCCCATACTTTCCCTGGAGTTCTACAGAGGGGTGCACCCGAAACCCGCCCACCCACCCCTGCTTCCCAGGAATAATCTCTCCAACGTGGAACCTGTCAAAAAGTTCCAGTAAAATGTTGTGTGCGCACGTTATTTGGAGACTTACCTGACGAAGGCAGTAGCAGCAGCAGTCTTATCATTGGTGTGCAGTCCGGATGCCGGGGGACGGAATGGGGGTGGCGGAGGGGAGGCAGGGGCTCGCGCACTTTGTCCTGGGGGGTGGGGTTTCGGGGGGGCAGGATTGGGGGAGGCGGAGTCACACAGAGTGTTATGCTGCAATCTCCTGAACGAGGACCAGACTTTAAAAACTCCGAGCCCCAAAGGAAAGACATTTAATTGATTTTCCGAATAATCTATTATCTGAACGAAATAGTGCCTGCCCATCTCGTTCAGATAATCAAGTTTCCGCTGTATTCTCTTTCCCAAAGTGCAAGACCTCGCATTTGCTCAACATTAAATTTCAGCAGCCATTTCTTGGACCACTGTCCTAAACTGTCTAAATCTTTCTTTAGTTTCCCAACCTCCTCATCAAAGTCATTTATGAAATCACAAAGAGCAGAAATCCCAGAACAGATCCCTACAGAACACCACTGGTCACTGAGCTCCAGGCTAAATACTTTCCATCAACTACCACCCTGTTTTCTGTGGGCCAGCCATTCTGTGTCCAGACATTAAACATTACATACAATCCTTCACACTTTTAATGGCTCTTAAAATCTGTGAATAGCCATTTCATTTACCTGCTCTCACAGGCACAGCTGCAGAATACACAAGGATGGTAGCTCAATTATGTAGTTGGACCAGTAATCTAGAGATCCGAACTAATGTTTAAGTGATGTACTCAAATCCAACCAAGAAGCCAGGAGAAATTTGATGTTCATAAAATTGGAATAAAATGCTCATCTCATTCATTATGATCATGAAACTACTAGATTGTGGGAAAAATCATCTAAATGTCTGGCCTGTGTGTTTGACTCAAGATTTGCAAAAGATGTAGATCCTGTTAGTATCATTTGAAATAGAGCAGCAAGTCACTGGGTTTTATCAAATCATCGACAGTAGGTGAACTTAGTAATCAAATAACCAACAGCAGAAGCAGCAATTCAATTTCCCTTCCCATCCCTTTCCACCTTCTGCAAAGAACCCCACCACCAGGGATATATTTCCCTCCCCACCCTTTTCCGCCTTCCGCAAAGACCATTTCCTCCGTGACTACCTGGTCAGGTCCACACCCCCCTACAACCCACCCTCCCATCCTGGCACCTT
>NC_057736.1:42914459-42934484 GCF_004010195.1 Chiloscyllium plagiosum | reverse complement strand
CCCCACCCCCACCCTCCTCTAGCTTATCTCTCCACCCTTCAGGCTCTCTGCCTTTATTCCTGATGAAGGGCTTTTGCCCGAAACATCGATTTTACTGCTCCTCGGATGCTGCCTGAACTGCTGTGCTCTTCCAGCACCACTAATCCAGAATTCAAAGTGGCAGCCTACTACCAGCTTGAATAGACGTGAGCAACAAGTGCTGGCCTGGCCTACAACACAGTTCTAGGAGGTACTGAATATACAATATATTTCTAAATTGTGCACCTCTATGCTTTCCATCCCTATTTCCTTTTACAAATTCTTATTTGTAGGAAGAGGGAATGGGTATGGGTGGATTGCTCTTCGGAGGGTCGGTGTGAATTTGTTGGGCCGAAGGGCCTGTTTCTACACTGTAATTAATCGAATCTAATCTAATTTATAGTACAATCTAACATATACATTACATTCAATGTTAAAAAGGGTTACCGGATGCATCTGTCAACCTGAAAGAAAACTCAAAGGAACAAAAACAAAATCGTGTGAACCAGAAATAGTGATAACAAGGGACTTAGCCATGTTACATCCCAGTTGATATTAAGAGAATTAAGTGCAGCAGTTTGGAAGTAAGATGAAGCAGAAACAGATGCTATTCTGAGTCAGACAATGCTGGTGAAAATTACCATTGATAACTAGATTGAAAATAAAAGGCTCAGAGAGGAAGTGAGAAGTGCACCAGTAAAGAGATAGTAAGAGCAGAGACTGGTTGCTAACATAAAAAGGCAACTCAGAAGACAGAGGTACTTCATAAGTCTTTACATCTGTCTTTACAAAGACTGATGTTACCAAAGTCACAGTGAAAGAGGAGTAACTTAGATAGGTAGGTGCTGGTGTAATGTTAATGTTAATGCTGGTGAACTAGTACCCCATAGAGCCAAGCAAATATTCTGAGGACTAAGTCCAAATCCCACTATGACAGCTGGAAGAATTTAATTTCAATTAAATGAATCTGGAATTGAAAACTAGTTGCAACAACGGTAAACATGAAACACTCTCAGATTACTATAAGAACCATATCTAGCTTACAAACACTGTTTAGGGAAGGAAATCTGTGGTCTTACCTGGTCTGGTCTACAAGAGTCCATATCCACAAAATGTGATTGACTGTTAACTGCCCTCTAAAATGCAAGCCCCTAGTTGCCCTGAACTGAGGGAGGGATCATAAATGCTAGCAAGCTCATTTTCCATTAAAACAAATGTAATAATAGATGGAATAAAAATGGATAAAAGCAAATGTGACAGAAAGACTGGTTATAGTATAAATTTAAGAAGCCACTGGGGCTGTATAGAATCCACCTGAGGATACCAAGGCAAAATTGTAAACAATCCTTCCATCCAAAGCAAGTATTTTCACCCTACCCACTCTGTCAAGGCCTTTTCAAGGAGAACTGGTACTTCTTGGAATTTTTCAATCCTCCTTAGATACAGGAGTGTGTCAGAGGACTTGACCATTGAAATGTTACAGCCTTCAAAAAAGTCTGCAACTCCAGGCCAGTTTAACCCCAGTGGTGGAATGGCTTTAAACACGATAAACCAGGTCAATAAACTAGCTATCATTTAAGACATATGGATTAATTAAGAGAAGCCAGCACTGATATGTTAAGAAAAATTATGTTTAACTAACTTGACTGAGTTTAAAGAGGTGAGAGAGGATTGATGACAGTAATGCTTTTGCATGGAATTTTAAAAGATGTCTGATAACATGCCACAGACATGCTGGTAGATTGAAACTGCTGAATAAAAGGGGTAGTGGACTGTGTAGATACCAAGTTGTCTGAATCACAATAAACAGAATACCAATGAACAATTTTGTTTTGGAATGGAGGATGATATGCATTGGGGGTTCCTGGGATAGGGTCGACATTTTAGTTTAGTTATTTAACCTGAGTATATAGGGCAATGTGTCAACATTTGCAGATGAAAAAACTTGAAAGTATGGAAACAGAGAAGAATAGTGATAAATCTCATGAGGACAGATACGGGGATACAATTTAATGCAGAAAGGTGTCAAATGCTACATTTAGGTAGGATGAATAAGGGATATATCAAAGGACACAGATTAAAAATGGGTCTATGCACACAAAGAACTCAGGTGGCAGGCTAGGTGGGAATAACAGAACAGTTGAAAAGTCATATGAGGTCCTGGGTTTCATAAATAGGCATAGAATTCAAAGCAAAGTTAGTTATTTTGAAAACTCTGTCTTCAACTGGAATATCATATGCAATTCCAAACCCTGCACTTGAGGAAGGAAGAGAAGACTTCAGATAGGGTGGAGAGAAGATTCTATGAGAATGGTTTGAGGAACAAGACACTCCATTTTTGTGGATAGACCAGAGAAGCTTGGACTTTTCTCAAGTAATGGTTGAGAGACTGACAGGTGCTCAAAATTATGAAAGGCCTTGACAGAGTGGGTAGGGTGAAAATACTTGCATTGAATGGAAGGATTGTGAACCAGAGGATACCAACTTGAAATGATTAACAAAAGATTAACTGTAACCTATGGAAAATGCCAGGGTTTAAAGATCTGAAATTCGTTGTCTGACAATGTGATGGAGGCAGATTCAACATGGCTTTCAACAATTAATTACATTTGCACCTAAAGAAAATAGATTTGTGCAGAAAAAGTTTGGACGAATGGGACAGAGAACTAGCACAGACATTACAGGCCAAAGAGTCTTCACGGTTCCTCAATCACTCTACATGATAACATGACTAGCAATTTACATTGTTAAAAATCACAACACCAAGTTATAGTCCAACAGGTTTATTTTGAATCACTAGCTTTCTGAGCACCGCTCCTTCATCAGGTGATATTTACACGTCAGTGCAATTACACCTTGCCTCAGTGGTGGTAATGGATCTTTACTTTTGCAATGTCAGCCTAATTGATATTCAGTTGCAAACAGTAAGACACTTTGTGCTGAGCTCCTTGCCAATTTGAGTTGATTTTCTCACTGTTTCAGCAGAAGTACATTATCTAGTTAGGTATAAGTTCAGTATTAGCAATGATCAAAAGCATAATATCGTCCATAATCCATGGTGCTTTGATGAAATATAGAACAGGATGTTCTGAGCTCGCAGACATCAACTGTAGGAAGCTTGAGGGCTCAGCAAGAAAAACTGTTTCTAAAATCTTTAAAACCGAATCCAACAAACTTTGTAGATTTACGAAAGGTAGCTAAAATGCTCTAATTCATCAGAAACAAGAAAACTCTTTGCTTTGGTATAAATTAAGCTCATTTCCGAGAACCTTCCCCCACACAAATTGTTTGCCACGAAGTATGTTTTTAGTAGCTAAATACATTACCAAAATCAGCCACTGTGTAATTTAAACACACTGGGATTCCCCCACTTCAGGCAAAAGTGAGGACTGCAGATGCAGAAAATCAGAGACCAGATTAGAGTGGTGCTGGAAAAGCACAGGTCAGGCAGCATCCAAGGAGCAGGAAAATTGACGTTTTGGGCAAATGCCCTTCATCAGGAATGAATGAAGAGCTTTTGCCCGAAATGTCGATTTTCCTGCTCCTTGGATGCTCCTGACCTGCTGTGCTTTTCCAGCACCACTCTAATCTTCCCCCACATACACAGTCTGTTCTGATATAATGCGATAATTCCATTCCCATGTGCTCCTGCGTTATAAGAAAGTCACTTAATAGCAGTACCATTTAAACCAACGGGACCAGAATCGCATTATAGCCAATTCAGATAAGGAGAGTTCATGTTCTACAAATAATGGTCTAAATTCTTGAGTCACACTGAAGAAACGAGTGTTATAGCAGAACCGACTGCATGCAGCTGACTTTGTGAAAGCTACATATGATCACATTTTTAAAGCTGTAATTAAAATTTTAGGTGTATAAGGTTTTTGAAAACAACAAGAATAAGTTGGCGTAATGATACCTGTTAACATAAATAAGAGCTTTCATTCAAAAAAAAAGTAATCTGCCACATCAACTGCCCCATCATTATGGATCACAATATTCATCACTGTACTTAACATTAGAATCATAGAAACCTACAGTGTGGAAGCAGGCCATTCAGCTCATCGACTTCACATCAACCCTATGAAGAGCATCCCACCCAAGCCTACCCCCCAAACCTATTCCCATAACCCTGCATTTCCCATGGCTAATCCACCTAGCCTGCACATCCATGGACACCATGGGTAATTTCACATGACCAATCCACGTAACACACAAAATTCTGGATTGTGGGAGAAAACCTGAGCCACCAGAGGAAATGCATGCAGACGTGGGGAAATTGTGCAAGGTCACACAGTCACCCAAGGCTGGAATCAAACCCAGTACCTGGCACTGTGAGGCAGTGGTGCTAATCAGTGAACAACCATGCTGCCTGTGTTTTGTTTTAAACTCAAATTAGTTTTTAAGGCTTGCTTCTTGGATTGACACTATAATTTCCATTTTCATGTCAACATCACAGTTCAAAAATAGAACATTACTATCTGGAGGTTTGACTGCAACCTCCTGGGTTAGTTTGGGAGATTCCCATACAGACCTGCTTGCTACACAGCTTTAAATGGTCAGTTTCCACTTTCCGTTAACAGAGACTGTAGAAAGACAGCTGCCAGGGCAGGGCAGGTGGACGAAGGTTGAACACCTGCTCAGGATCACGGGAGAAACTTATCTATGAAACTCTAGTTTGCATATTCATTTATGACCAGAAGGTCTGACACACTTAAAAGGTGCACTTTTAAAAACACAACTAGGATGGGGTTAAAGGAGGAATTATTGTCAGTGATCAAACATTAAGTACAACTGGTCTTTCACTTTGATCTTTTGAATTAGAATATTTTACCACCCTAGTCTAGCTTGGACAAGACTGGAAACTAAGCAATATAAGCTACTTGTGCATGACAACTCAATGCTGTCAGTTCTTTCTTCACAAAACATTCAAAAACATTTTTGTGAACAAACACCCAATAGCCTATGTTATAAACTCAAGTCAAACTTAAAAATTAAAATGTGCAAGCTCCAGCTTCCTAAGGAAGGGAAGAGGTAATGCAGTTCCCAATAAATGCATTAACCCAGTTATTAAAAGAAAGGAAAAGCTGCAATGAAGAAAGGTCATTTTGCAGATCAGGAGCCTGACATATTTTTGGCATACTGACAAGCACAGGTTCATGGTATTAAGCAACATTTTCCAGTTATTTGACAGAATCTGATTTAATGCTTCAATGGAATTGGAGCTGGTGTGGGAGGGCAAAGAGACAAATGTACAGAATAAACAGCAATGAAGAACAAATTAGGATACTTCACAGATCAGAACATGTTGCTGTCTTTAATCACTGTTAAAGATTTGTGTTCTCACTGGTGCTAAGTAAGGGACATTGAGACATAATTCTTTCAAGAAGTTGCAAAAACGTTTTTTGTTGCTTTACGTGACAGCAATGACCCATACAACTTTCTAGAAACTTCACATAGTTAAACTGGTAATAAGATCGATAAATGATGTATGATTTATCATGCAAGCGGTAATTAACAAACTAAAACCACATTTGAAGTTTCAGATGTTTTCTAGTTCTGCTGGCTATGTTAACACCTAAAAGAAAAGACACTTCAGATTAAACTATTTATTCCAAATTTCTATTCAAGTCAATGTAAAATTCTTGATACTTTGGGTGAAATCCATTTGACTCCTTGTTTTGAGCCCAAATACAGAATGCACGAAGCATTTGTATTGAGGCTTAGAAGAGCAGTATCTGACTGAAGGCACTGGTCTGGTGACATAAATGAAAGCTTTTGCACTTCAAGTTCTACTTGTTGCACTTCACATTCCAGTTTTGTTGGAGGCTATTAGTACAAGGGCAGAGTACAACCACAATTAGGAACACAGCACAGCAGTTAACTGTTCTATTAATTCCCCAGACTCTCGTTATCCAATCTCACTGCAGGAAACCTGACCCTATGCATATTGTAAATACAGAACTATAAAAAGGAAGAGAAAGATTAGATCTACACACACACACACACACACACACACAAACTAAATAGTAGAGCAATATCCTATAAATTGCTATGGATATTTACATTAGAACTAATGTTGATAGCTTAGCATTATCACAGGCCAAGCTGTAGCTGCTACATTGTGGTTTCCTTCACGTTAACTTCATCTTATTACTTCTATTCTCTACTATTTCATGGGTTGAGACTGTTACTGGCAAGGCATACATTTGTTGCTCACCCCTAAATGTCCTTTACCAGGAGGCTTGCTCAGTCATTTCAGACAAACAATTAGTCTGTCCTACATGTGACTCCAGGCAAACAGACCAAGTAAAGATGGCAGATTTCCTTCCCTAAAGGACATGTATTTTTAATTCATTCAGGGATGTCGGCTTCATAGGCTGGGCTGTCACTTGTTGCCCATCCCTAATTGCCTTAGTGATGGTGGTGGTGGGCTGCTTTCTTAAACCACTGCAGTCCATTTGATGTGGTAAGACTTTTAGGGAAGGAGTTCCAGAATTTTGATTCAGCAACAGTAAAGGATCAGACTTCCAAATCAGGATGGAGAGCAGCTTGGAGAACTTGCAAACTTTGGTGCCCCCATGTATACCCATTCCCTCGTCCTTCTAGATGGTATTGGTTTGGAACGTGCAAAGGAGCTGTGGTGAATGAGTGTTGCAACAATAAATATTCACCTCATCGCCATCATTCTAGAAAAGTAGCTTCCACATCCACTTTTTTTGAAAACTGAATTTAATATCTACCTGCAGCTTTGCAGGACTTTGAATCCATGCCCCTTCCACCCAGAGCTTGAATGTGCCTGGGCCTCTCACTCACTAGTCAAGTAATATTACTACTGCCTGCCCTCAAGCAGAACGCTTGCAGTTCATACAATTTTTAATTCTCATATTTGAAAACCTCCCATGGCACTATTTCCACCAAATGAAAAGATACATTTCAAGGGCAAGAATATTACATGTAAAACAGAATGTAGAAGTGCATCCCTTGAAGGCTAGAAGAGTAATTGTCATGAGTTCTTGGAAGATGGGCCAGAGATTCTGGGCCATAGATTGCAAACAGCAATTAAAATGATGTCATGTTTGGTGGCTCCAGGACTTTTGAGAGTCCATGGCAGCTTAAATGTGCAGTTTTTAAAGACTATTTTGACATCTTTAAGAGCACCAAGTCCCAAGATAGAATCTGAAAACTTCCAATTTTTACAAAGATTATTTAAAATAATTTCTACATATCCACTTTGAATAAAATTGTTTACACCTTGTTCTAACCTACTTCATGGTGCACTGCAGCTTTTGAAAAGCATGAGCCAGAGTTGGGAAGCCCATCACACTAAATATTTTCTTACAATACAGATCATTCTGTTATAACACGATTGACAAACTGGAGACATTGCTTCTAAAGTGCGAATTTTTAAACGTGTTGGCTCTAACGCATTTACATCGCCTATTCTTTGAAGCAATGGTTCCTAAGCACAATTTTGCCGTTAGGCGGGGTTGCACAAGATTGCAACTATCGTGTTACAGAAGAACTACCTGTATAAAGCTCTGACTTGAAAGTACTAAAAGCTCATTTGCAGATCACCACCCAGAGACACTCAAAGCATGACAAGTATTCAGCTCATGAGCAAAACTACTACAGAGGAACCGCGATTATCCGAAGTACACGGGTGGGCGGTATTTCATTCCGTTAATCGAATGCCGGATAACAGTTTAGCCAAGAACTGGGACCAGGCAATCTTGCCAGATAATCTGATATTTGGATAATCAAATGCCAGATGATTGAGGTTCCACTGTACTTCATTCCAGTGCACAAACTTTGAGAAAGCACTGTATTTAACATAGCTGAGTATAATGCTGTAGGCACCTGTTTTAGAATGTATGCATCGACCTACTGAATCATGCACTCAAGTCGTTGCTTCATTATCTCATTAATTGGCTTAACAATTTATTTGAGCACAAACAGCAATGGTATTAGCAATGATTTCAAACAAGGCTACAAATAAACAGCAGTATTCCCAGCTGGAATGGAAATACAGGAGAAGCTGGCCTAATCACATCTAATCAAAGTGGAATTTATTTTATGTGCATAATTTGTATGCAACTATCTTCCCTTCCTTGCACTTTGCTGGAGAAAATCACCCTAACTTTGTTGATGCAGTTTTAGTAGAGAGCTTTTGCTGTACTTCAGACACTCTTTACATGATCTGTTTTGCTGTAGTGTGCTGTTTAAACAGACTTTGCTAGGAAATTGTTTACTTTGAATCCTGTTGCAAGTCCTACTCCACCTCGAACTCACTGCCCAACACAGGCATCAATAGAGACTTTGTTCTAACATTATGGGGTAATTCATCCTCAGCTTTTTTTTCCCCCAGGCGGTGGAGTCAGTGCCCCAATTAAAACATTGGAGTCACAATGTGGATCTTAGTGTACAGCCTTCCACAACTTAACCATTACGGAAAGAGATATAGACAATGTGCAAAAATAGTATAAAAAGCACCCCAAGTTTACTTCAGGTATGCATAACAGAAGAGGTATAAATTATGATGAGCAGAGCTATTGGCTTAATTTACAGATGGAACTTTTAAATGTCTATTTAGTTAGCAGTTTCTTAAATGGAACCAAGCACACACACTTATTAATTGCAGGTACCAAGTTAAAAAAATGAACTAAACAAAATTTTGAATTTCACACAACAGAATCATTGTTTAAAGAAATGAATATTTCAGATTCCAACAGCAACCAATTTGTGTTCACAACCTAGCAGATTTTTAGATCATAGAATCCCTACAATGTGGAAACAGGCCAGTCAGCCCAACAAGTCCACACCAACCCTCTGGAAGAGCATCCCACCCAAACCCACTCCCCTACCCTATCCCTGTCACCCCACATTTCCCATGGCTAACCCACCTAGCCTAATGGACACTATGGGTAATTTTGCACGGCCAATCCACCTAACCTGCATGTTTTTGGACTGTGGCTGGAAACTGATATAGACATGAGGAGAACGTGCAAACTCCACACAGACAGTTGCCAAGGGCGAGATTGAACCCGGGTCCCTGACACTGAGGCAGCAGTGCTAACTGAGCCACCATGCTGCGCATCAGATCATTGGAGGATTCTGGACAAAACTGTACCAGGTCTGTATATCAGCATTTTAAATACTGAAGCAGAGCTTAATTTTAGCAGTTATATTTAACTTCCAAGTCTCCGATTCTGTTGAGAGTGAGAATTCAGTCATAATGGCATATGCGGACATGTGGCCCAAAATATATACCAATTCTCAGTACAGTACTTGTCACTCTCACTCCCCATTGTATTTCCATGGCTCTAGAACTTACTTTTCCTCAAGTGCCTGTCCAGTTCCTATTAATGTCATTGATTATCTCTACTTCCACCATCCTCAACCACACCACATTTCACACCATTATCAAGTTGCTGTGAAGCACAAATTTAGACCTCTGGAAAATATATAACAGCACATCATAACTGATTGCTAATTGTTGCACTTAAATTTTCTAATTCTCAGTTACACACCAATTGTCAAAAGAAACAGCATTAGCCTAAAAGCCAAAGTTTTCAAAGCCAAAGTGGTAATATTTTAGAGAACCTTAAATCAGCAGGGTTGTAGTTACACAGGTTGGCAAAGAACAAGCTACAACTTGTCTGATGGTGCATCCTACCTTCTGGTACTTTCAACTTTTACATAACACAGTCTTTCCAGTCCTTATGCTGCCAACTGCATTCACACGCAGTACAGGACTACTATTGCAGGATTCCACCTTCATCTTTCTCGAAACATCCATTAAAAAGATACACGTTGTGAATAATTAAATCTCTCATTTAGATGACATTCATCAATTGTGACCATCGGTGATGACTACACTTCACATAGTGGAGGTTGACTTGGGAACACAGGAAAAGAAAAATGCTTCTCAGCCACTCAAGGCTGTTCTGATCTTCACCTCAACCGCATTTCTAAGCCTTGGCATCATATCTCTTGACGTCTGCATCCATCAGATACCTAACCAATCTTGAGATTTCAAAACTTCAACTCTCTCAGCATTTGGTAGAGAGTTCCAAACTTCTACTACCTTGTTCCAATGTGTTGAGGCTATAATGTTCAGAATTATCCCAGAGTTCTAGACTCTCTTAGTGGAATAAATGTATGTGCTTTGTCACACCCTCAGTAAAACCACAAAAACCTCGAATAATTGCTCCTCAGCCTTCTACAGTATTGTAAACTGTAGCAAGAACTTCAATGGAACAGACATATTGATGAAGTGTGGGCGGAATGGTGGCAGTTGAAGTTCAATGCAAAGTGTGAAGTGATACATTTTGATAAGAAAAACAGTGATAAAACAAATTAAAGGGCACAACAATTACAGGAAAGCAGGAGCTGAGGAAGGTAGGTAAATATGTGCACAACTCAAAAGTGGCAGGACTGGTGAAAGCAGTATTAATAAAGCAGGCTTTAATAATAGGGGCACAGGGTATAAGAGCAAGGAGTCTATACTGAATTTCTGTAAGACACAAGCTCAGTCTCAGCTATAATCTTATATCCATTTCTCGGGATGGGGGAGAACGAAGGAGAATGCAACGATATTGGACAGTGTGCAGAAGAGGTTTATGGGAATGTTTCCAGGGATAGGGAATTTCAGTTATGAAGACAGATCAGAAGAAGCTGCAAATGCTGTTTTTGGAGATGAGAAAGCTGAGAGTAGTTCCAACTGAGGTAATCGAATTCATTAGGGATCCTGGAGATTCAGTGGTAGAAAAGTTTCCACTCATGAAAGGATCAAGGACAAGAGGGCACAGGTTTAAAAGTAAAAGAAACAAAAAAGGTATATGAAAGAAAAATTGTGTTTGCAACAAGTGTCAAATACATTGCTTGATATTGTGGCAGAAATGTCCAGCTCAGAAGGGAATCAGCATGAGGATGGCACTAGGTGAGATGCTATTTTGGAGAGTTGGTATAGGCATAACAGGCTGAGTGGCTTCCTTCTGCACTGCAAAAAAACACCTGTGATTCTCTAATGTATAAGTAACTGTTCCCTTTGCCTTTAAACTTCTGTATCATTTGTAGTCAATCTTCACTACACCCCTTTTGAACCTACCATTCCTTTTCTGGTGCAGTTTTAAGAACTGAATGACCGTGCCCACCCTCTAGCTAATAGGGAAAGATTTGTTAATTTGCTTACTTCTTTGTTTCCACTATAAATATATTTATTAACATATCTACTCTGAAAAGAAATAGTATCATCTAAACTGTCTCTAATGTAGGAATGGAATAAAGTGAACAGTGAATCTGATAATTCAAATCACCACATTTGTATTGAGGAATATGCCGACGTGCGTATTCCCTTGGGAAGGGAAATAGTTGCTGCATTGGGAGCTGACCAAATGACACATTTCAACCAATAATTTAAGTCCCAATAAAACTGCACCAAAAGAAAAGTAAAAAAAATTTTATGTTATCATGCTGAGGTCTTTCACAGCAGATTCCAACTGCTCTGCATCTCTTCCTTCACATTGTGAAAAGACAATATTAGAACATAGAACGTAACAGTGCAGGACAGGGCTTTTGGCCCTCGATGTTGCACAGATCTGTGGAACTAATCTGAAACTTATCAATCCTACACTATTCCATTTTCATCCATGTGTGTATGGAATGACCATTTAAATGCCCTTAAAGTTGGCGAGTACACTACAATTGCAGGCAGTGCGTTCCACGCCCCACTACTCTGAGTAAAAAAAACTATCTCTGACATCTGTCCTATATCAATCACCCTCAATTTAAAGCTATGTCCCCATATGCTTGCCATCACCATCTGAGGAAAAAGGCTCTCACTGTCCAACCTATCTAACCCTCTGATTATCTGATAGGTCTCAATTAAGTCACTTAAGGAAGTTTCCACATCCACTCAATTAAGGAAGTTTCCACATCCTTCATACAATGCAGTGACCAGAACTGTACGCAATACTCCAAGTGCAGCCACACCAGAGTTTGTGCAGCTGCAGCAAGACCTCATGGTTCCAAACTCAAGTCCTCTCCTAATAAAAGAGAACATGCGCCATCTTAACAACCATATCAACCTGAGTGGCAACTTTCAGGGACACAGATCTCTCTGCTCATCGACATGACCAGGAAACTTACCATTAGCCCAGTACTCTTTGCTCCTTCCAAAGTGAATCACCTTACACTTTTCTGTATTTGCCACCTGTCAGCCAGCTCTGCAGCTTACCTATGTCCCTCTGTAGCACTATCCACAACTCCACCGACCTTCGTGTCATCTGCAAATTTACTAACCCATCGTTCTACACCCTCATCTAGGTAATTTATAAAAATGATAAAAAGCAGTGGCCCCAAAACAGATCCTTGTGGCACACTACTAGTAACTGAACTCCAGCATGACCATTTCCCATCAACCACCAACCTCTGTCTTCTTTCAGCTAGCCAACTTCTGATCCAAACCACTAAATCACGCTCAATTTCATGCCTCCATATTTTGTGCAATAGCCTACGGCAGGCAAACTTATCAAACGCCTTACTGAAATCCATATATGCCACATTAACTGCTTTACCCTCATTCACTTGTTTGGTCACCATCTCAATAAGGTTTGTGAGGCATGAGCTTCACAAAACCGTGCTGACTAGCCCTAATCTACTTATTCCTTTCTAGATGATTATAAATCCTATTTCTTATAACCTTTTCCAACACTTTTCCCACAACCGAAGTAAGGCTCACTGTTCTATAATTTCCAGGGTTGTCCCTACTCCCCTTCTTGAACAAGGGAACAACATTGGCTATCCTCCAGTCTTTTGGCTCTATTCCTGTAAACAATGCTGACAAAGATCAAAGTCAAAGACTCTGCAATCTCCTCCTTGGCTTCCCAGAGAATCCTAGAATAAATTCCATCCGGCCCAGGGAATTTACAGATTTTCACACTTTCCAGAATTGCTAACACCTCCTCCCTGTGAACCTCAATCCCATCTAATCTAGTAGCCTGTATCTCAGCATTCTCCTCAACAACACTGGAAAAAGACAATGTGAATACTGATGAAAAATATTCATTTGGCACTTCCCCTATCTCCTCAGACTCTACACACATTAGAAATGGACTCATTCGCTATGAGACTATTTTAAGCACAGTTTAAAAGATGAAGCCATTTCTAAGCATATTGGTTCAATATATTGTTTTTGAGAAAGGTCTTCGTTAGACCAGAATTTAGCGCTAAGGGTGCTTTTTCAGGATTGTACAAATTCAGATTTGCCGCAGATATCTACCAAGACTCAGTGATATAAGACATCTGCTGACTTGCTCCTTATAGAAGTCTATACCCCCCTCCCTTGTATCTAAGCATAGCAGCGTGATTCAGGATTCTGAGAATGAAACCATCTCACTCACAATCAGAATTTGGCATGTCATATTTGCAAATTTCTTTCACATCTCCAAAGTAGGGATCGATTAATACAACTGAGTATCACTTTGCCTATGTGAACTGCTTTATTCCAAACTAGGTGAAAAATGCAGAATACACTGAAGAGACTACTGCAGACAAAATTCTGTTATTTTGTTGTGAATACTTGATGTTAAAAAATCTCTGAAGAGAAGTGTTGACAGCCTTACAGTGTGCAGTGGCTAACCATTTTGGCTTTGGTCTTGCTTTTTAAAAGCCATTTGTTTTTCTCTGCTTGTCAACAGTAGGTGTTAGGTGCCTCTTGAATGTCCAGACATTGTTAATCAACTGCCTGAAAGCCAAGACAAGTGTCAATAACCATTCACCTACTAGTGAAATCACAACATTTTTATTCAAAACACATTTCAAAAATAATTTATGCCATTGTCTTTTGATGGGGAAAATGGGCAAAGAGTTTGAAACTGCAACAAAAGACCAAACAAAGAGTCTCCCAACTACTTTCACAGAGACTGCATTTTAGTTTTTTTTATTCACTTGTGCGAGGTGGACAACGTTGGCTGGCCAGCATTTATTGTCTGTCCCTACTTGCCCTTGAGAAGGTGGTAACAAGCTGCTTTCTTGAACTGCTGCATTCCACATGGTAGACCATCAATGCTCTTAGGGATGGAATTCCAGGATTTTGACTCAGACAGTGAAGAAACAGCAATATATTTCTAAGTCAAGTGAGTGGCTTGGAGGATACTTGCTGGTAGTGGTGGCCCCATATGCCTGCTGCCCTTGTCTTTCTAGATGGAAGTGATTGAGGATTTGGAATGTGTCGTCTAAGAATCTTTAGTGAACTTCTGCATCTTGTAAACAGTACGCATTGCTGTTACTGACCATTGGCAGAGGGAGTGAATGTTTGTGGATGTGATGCCAATCAAGGGGGCTGCTTTGTCTTGAATACTCTCAAACTCAGTGTTATTGAAGTTGCACCAATTTGCATCCAGACAAATGGGGACTACTCCATCACAGTCCTGACTTGTGCCTTGTAGATAATGGAGAGGCTTTGGGGAGTGAAGAGTTGAGTTACTCGTGCAGTATTCCGAGCATCTGACCTCTTCTTGAAGCCACTATGTTTATATGGTGAGTCCAGTTGAATGTCTGGTCAATGGTAACCCCAAGGATGTTGATAGTGGAAGATTCAGTGATGTTAATACCACTCAATGGCTAACTTGTCTATTATTGAGAGATGGGCAATGCCGGTCATTTGTGGGGTGCGAATGCTACTTGCCACTTGTAAGCCCAAGCCTGGCTATTGTCCAGAACATGTTGCATTTGAACATTGACTTCTACAGTGTGTGAACATTGCATATTCATTCATCAGTGAACATCCCACCCTCTGATGGAAGGAAGGTCATTGATGAAGCAACTGAAGATGATTTGAACTAGGACACCACCCTTAGCATCTCCTGCAAAGATGGCCTGCAGCTGAGATGAATGACCAACAACCACGACCATCTTACTATGTGACCCTTATGACTCCAATTAGCAGAGCGTTTGCCCCAATACCCATTAACTCCAGCTTTGCTTGTGCTCCTTGATGCCATACTTAGTCGAACGTGGCGTTGATGTCAAAGGCTATCACTCTCACCTCACCACTGGAATTCAGCTCTTATGTCCATGTTTGAACTAAGGCTGCACTGAGGTCAGGAGCTGAATGGCCCTGGTGGAATGCAAACTGTGCGTCACGGAGCGTGTTATTGCTGAACAGGTGCTGCTTGATAGCACTATTAGATTAGATTAGATTCCCTACAGTGTGGAAACAGGCCTGTCGGCCCAACAAGCCCACACCGACCCTCCGAAGAGTAACCCACCAAGACCCATTTCCCTCTGACTAATGCACCTAACCTATGGGCAATTTAGCCTGGCCAATTCACCTGACCTGCACTTCTTTGGACTGTGGGAGGAAACCGGAGCACCCGGAGGAAACCCACGCAGACACGGGGAGAACGTGCAAACACCATACAGACAGTTGTCCGAGGCTGGAATCAAACTGGGACCCTGGTGCTGTGAGGCAGCAGTTGATGACACCTTCCGTCATTTTACTGATGACTTAAATTTAAAAGGATAAATATAAATTTGAAATTGAAATCCTGATGTATTCCTTCAAAAAAAAAAAGCTCTTGGGGGGGGGGAAAAGAGTGATTTTAAAATGCAAAAGTCAGTGAGACACATTTGTGATTTTAAACAAAATATTCAAATATAAAAGATTTTATTGGGTTCTCTCGGGATAAATTACTGAATTTTTTTATTAAATGCACTGGTTTACTTGTTACCCAACATACAGGCTATTTAGCCCAAACAGCCCAGTAATGGTTTAGTGTAGGCTCATTCAGTCTTTCATTGTCAGATTAATCAAAGAAAATTACAGCACTGCAACAGGCCCTTCAGCCCTCCAAGCCTGCGCTGATCCAGATCCTCCATCTGGACCTATTTTCCAAGGATCTTTATCCTTCTGCTCCTTGCCCATTCATGTATCTGTCTAGATACATCTTAAATGATGCTATAGTGCCCGCCTCTACTTACCTCACTTCGATTTAATCTGCTTGCTTAGCATCTGTTAAATGCATTAACCACTCCCTACAGTACGAAGTAACATATCTTCACAGTTTCTAGGTAGAGAATTTTTATTTCCTCAATTGATTTCAGGATAACTACATTCTATTCAGTTCTACCCTTCCCTCCATGCAGAAACATTTTGCATTCATTCCATCAAACCCTTGATTAATTTTAGAAGGCCCCCCACTAAGTAACCCCTTAAGCCATTTTAAGAACAGAAACATAGCCTTTCCTGACAGATTATAACCAAACATTTTGTGATGACCTTATTCAACTGCATTGCTACTTACTGTAGTGTATTTGTCCTCCCAGATTGCCTTTCTCCTCAATCCTATTCAAATTTTTATTTTTCAAGAATGCAACCTCCTCGTCTTTCTTACTAATGTGTAATACTTCACTCATCGATGTAGAAATTTATACGCCAATTACAGTAAAATAACTACGGTAAAATAAATATAAGCATGCCTTCTTGCAACTTGTTACAAGCTTCCTCAATATTACACTTATCCATATAAATGAAAAGTCACTTCAAGTAAGCTGTAAAATGCAAATCAAATCTAAAGAGTTAAAGTTTTAAGGTCCTCAGATCAATGCGTAAATTTCAGGCTCACAACCATCTAAAACCTGCATTTATATAGCACCTCCCACAACCTCAGTACAGTCAGTTCTTCTATAATGCGATGGTTGCATTCTTGTGCACTCCTGCATTATAGAAAAATCATGCTTTAGAAACAGCACTTAAAGTATTGGCACTGTCATCGTGTTACAGCCAACACACTTTTTAAATCTTTGCACTTTTAGAAACAGTACTCCAATTCGTTAATTGTGCTAGTGAATTCGCGTTGATGAAACATGCATTTTAACAGAACGACCAATACATCATAAAGCACTTTACAGGCAAAGGACCTGAAAATGTAGTCACAACAGCAATCACTACAGCCAATTTACACAAAGCAATAAGATAATAGGCACATAAATTGATTGAAGAATAAATATTCAATAGGATGGGGGAAAACTCTCCAGCTACTCTTCAAATGGTGTCATAGAAGCTTTCATGCAAGAAAGTCTTGAGTAATACTTCTCTAAAATGGAGGCACATTAAGTACCACCCAGATTAGATTCTACACTCAAGTCTCTGGAATGGAACAGACTGATAATCTGACTGAAATTAGATGTGAGGCTAAATTGAAAACAATATTTTCTCCTTGCTGTATGTAACCAAAGCATTTGTTTTTCTTCTTTTTCATGGGATGTGGGCATCACTGGCAAGGCTAACATTTTTTGCCTGTCTCTAATCGACCTTGAACTAAGATGCTAAGCTATTTGAAGGCAGTTAAGAGTCAAGCATATTGCTGTCGGTCTGAAGTCACACGTAGGGCAGACCAGACAAGGATGGCAGATTTCCTTCCTTAAAGGACATTAGACAAAAATTAAAGATCAATGACTCAAAGATTCATTACTCAAAACTTCTACATGCACAGAGAGAAAATCTCAAATTTCATGCATACATAATAAGTCATTGCTTGGAACTATGTACTTTGAATTCAGCATTCTTCAAGTTGTGGGCATACAAGAACTAAAAATATATTTTCCAGTGCAATCAAACTGAATGTATTTAGTACCCACCAAAACGCAGGTATAAATGCAAATTTTTTAAAAGGCGTAGTTAGCCTGAGAAGCTTTGATTATAAAACTTTCTGGTATAAATTCAATTCACCATAAATCATGCCATGACTGCCACGATACAATGTGAATGCTGATTGTTGGTCTATCATTGTTTTTGGTTATGCTTTTAGTTATGCCTTTACGAACATTTTTGAATTTCACTATCAACTTTCATAATAGAAACTAGTCAAAACTTTACAAAGTCCTACTTTTCACTAAGTTTCATCTTGTACTTTCAGAAAAGTTACATTTATGAACTAGCAGTAGACAACCTACAACTATTAAAAAAAAATCATTCATGAGCGAGACCTACCACACTTCCAAAGAATTAATCAGTAATCACTCAGAGTAGAGATACAATCTATTCAAAGAGTCTGAAGTTCCAGTGACTTTGTTGGCACAGATTCTTAATTACTTATAAATGCACAATGGACACGCCAAGCCACAGAGACCCTATTCATACAGAACAATTCATTGGCACTAAAATAGTAAAATTACAGGGTAAACAGAGCTCATCACCAGTACAAAAATAGCCTAGGCAGACTGAATAGAGAGTGAGCAAATCTAAAAGAACTGTCTGAGCCGCCGCTGTGGGCTGATGGAATTTAACAGCAGCAAAACGTGAGCCAGAACTTCCAGTGAAAGCAGTTTGCAATGACTCCCATGACCATTGTTAGTGCCAATAAAAATTAACTATTTGGAAGACATTGAAAAAACCCCAAAATTTATCAAATTCTGAAAAGATTTAAAGACTAAAAACCATTCTTAGTACAGGAACATTTATTTTTACACTTTTCAGAGGGAAACAGTCCTCAATCAAATTTGTCTCTTAAAATAATCATTGTGTTTTAGGCCTTTCTGCTACAACATATGTTGAAAGACAACAGAAGCTAAGGTTTTCTCATTTGAAATTATTCATCAGCAAGATTAAATATATTTATATTCAATGCACGGATTTTCAAAGAGAACGGGACTTTTTCCTTCCCTGAGAAGATGATGATGAGTCACCTTAAGAACTGCTGAACAGAAACCATTATTGTTAGAAAGAAAGCTCGGGCAAAGCAGGTGGGTACAAAGAGATTTGAACACAAAATCACAAGAAATAAATACTGATTTTGAAAGAATTACAGTGTACATCTCCTAGAATAAAATAAGAGTTCAAAGGATTAAATTATCAGGACAGGTTCTGTAAACGTGGCTTGAGCTTTCCTATTAAAATGATTAAAGGATTCAAAAGGGTACAAGCACAATGCTTCAATGGGGAAATCCAGAATAATGAGTCATCGTACTAAAATTGCAGGTCCACAGTGAAGGGGTGATATTTGTTACAGACCAGGCCTAGCTGCCTCAAAATGTATTAAGATAGTCTAAGCCTTAACTTTTTCTTACTTTAAAGTAAGTGTAAGGTGGTGTGTTCTGGATGCAATTTGATTGATCAGACTGCCACAGTTGAAACAAAACACACCTTATACATATACTAATTAAAATACAGACAAAACAAAATTGGCTTAATTGTAACTCAATTGAAATGCTTAACGACTACTAATTAACTGTTCCAATATAGTAACAATCCATAAACACATCCTTGACAAAGGCAAATTCAATAGACAATAGGTGCAGGAGTAGACCATTCTGCCCTTCGAACCTGCACCACCATTCAATATGATCATGGCTGATCATCCTTAATCAGTATCCTGTTCCTGCCTTATCTCCATAACCCTTGATTCCACTATCCTTGAGAGCTCCATTCAACTCTTCCTTAAGCGAATCCAGAGACTGGGTCTCCACTGCCCTCTGGGGCAGACCATTCCACACAGCCACCACTCTCTGGGTGAAGAAGTTTCTCCTCATCTCTGTCCTAAATGGTCTACCCCGTATTTTTAAGCTGTGTCCTCTGGTTCGGCACTCATCCATCAGCGGAAACATGTTTCCTGCCTCCAGAGTGTCCAATGCTTTAATAATCTTCTACGTCTCAATCATATCCCCTCTCAGTCTTCTAAACTCAAGGGTATACAAGCCCAGTCGCTCCAGTCTTTCAGTGTAAGGTAATCCCGCTATTCCAGGAATTGACCTCGTGAACCTACACTGCACTCCCTCAATAGCCAGAATGTCTTTCCTCAAATTCGGAGACCAGAACTGCACATAGTACTCCAGGTGTGGTCTCACCAGGGCCCTGTACAGCTGCAGAAGAACCTCTTTGCTTCTATACTCAATCCCTCTTGTTATAAAGGCCAGCATGCTATTAGCCTTCTTCACTACCTGCTGTATCTGCACGCTTACCTTCATTGACTGGTGTACAAGAACACCCAGATCTCTCTGTACTGC
>NC_057736.1:42900948-42912727 GCF_004010195.1 Chiloscyllium plagiosum | reverse complement strand
GTCATCCCTGCTAAGGTATTGCACCATTGAACTTTGGCCAGCTCCTCCCTCATAGCTCCATAGTTCCCTTTATTCAACAGAAATATTGTCACTTCCGATTTTACCCTCTCCCTCTCAAATTGCAGATTGAAGCTTATCATATTATGGTCACTACTTCCCAATGGCTCCTTCACTTCGAGGTCCCTGACCAATTCTGGTTCGTTGCACAATACCAGATTCAGAATTGCCTTCTCCCTGGTCGGCTCCAGCACCAGATGTTCTAAGAATCCATCTCTGAGGCACTCCACAAAGTCTCTTTCTTGAGGACCAATACCATCCTGATTCTCCCAGTCTACCTGCATGTTGAAATCCCCCATAACAACTGTAGTAACATCTTTGAAACAGGCCAATTTCAGCTCCCTATTCAACTTACATCCGACATTCAGACTACTGTTTGGGGCCTGTAGATAACTCCCAAGAGGGTCTTTTTACCCTTAGTATTTCTCAGCTCTATCCACACTGACTCTACATCCCCTGATTCTAGGTCCCCCCGCGCAAGGGACAGAATATCATCCCTTACCAACATGGCCACCCCACCCCCTCTGCCTGTCTGTCTCTCCTTACGATAGCACGTGTAGCCTTGAATATTCATTTCCCAGGCCCTATTTCCCATGCACTTCTAGCAGCAGGAAGTGAACCCCAGCTTTTCGCTGTTATAGAGAGAGGACTAAGTGCTTCCACATCCATCTTCATGATCCCAGCAACTGCTACTGAATGTTAAAGCTAAAAAAGAAATCCTGTTTCTGTTGGAGCTGGACTCCCTCCATTCAGGCTGTTTCTATTGTTCTAACATAAAACCCAAGACATCACAACTGTTTACTTTATTGTCTTTGGAGTAGACTGGTCTGCACCTCATCTCAACCTTTTTCCATAAGATTAGGACAAAATACATCTTTTAAAGTTCAAAGCTTGAGAGAAGATTTGTAGCTCAGGTGCTCGTTATTGTGGTTCTGTTCGCCGAGCTGGGAATTTGTGTTGCAGACGTTTCGTCCCCTGTCTAGGTGACATCCTCAGTGCTTGGGAGCCTCCTGTGAAGCGCTTCTGTGATGTTTACTCCGGCATTTATAGTGATTTGTATCTGCCGCTTCCGGTTGTCAGTTCCAGCTGTCCGCTGCAGTGGTCGGTACGTTGGGTCCAGGTCGACACGAAACAACACGACCAGCTATCCTTAGTAGCCACACACTCAGATGACTAGCAACATGAGTTCGACTGGGACAACACTACTATTATAGGACAAGCCAAACAGAGAACAGCCAGGGAATTCCTAGAGGTATGGCATTCATCCATAGATTCAATCAATAAGCACATCGACCTGGACCCAACATACCGGCCACTGCAGTGGACAGCTGGAACTGACAACCGGAAGTAACAGATACAAATCACTATAAATACCGGAGGAAACATCACAGAAGCGCTTCACAGGAGGCTCCCAAGCACTGAGGATGTCACCTAGACAGGGGACGAAACGTCTGCAACACAAATTCCCAGCTCTGCAAACAGAACCACAACACCTTTTAAAGCCACAGCATTGTTACATATTGGACAGCAATTTTTCCAATAAGAGTGTTCAAAGACAAAACTGTCTGAATATTTCATGAGACATAGAACCATGTAATTCATTATAGCTTTTATGATTTGTATTGAGTGCAATCTTTTAAAGTTTCCCATGATTATTAGTGTGCCTTTCTGAAATTTGTTTCATTTGCTTATAGAATGAGTTTTGTTGCCTGGGTCAGTATTTATTGTCCATCCCTAGTTGTCCTTGAGAAAATGGTGGTGTGAATTTTTGTATTATATAATAAGCAATCTTGAAAAATTTGGCAGCATCTGTGGAGAAAGAAACAGATTTAATGTCTTCAGTCCAATATGACTGCCTTTTATGCCAACCTTACTGTTTGGTTGCCGTTACGGGGCCTGAACATAACTCCAAGTGGAAACTTTACAAAATATTTTCTCAACATGAATTTGGCTGTCCATGAATTTATAAAATTTTACTAAATTTTTTTTAAACATTTCCATTTCTATGTATTATACAGTCAGTTCTGATTTAACACGAAAGTTCCGTTCTTGCGTAATCTCTTGTTATAAGAAAATCATGCAGCAGTGCCATTTAAACTAATGGGATCGGAAATGCATTATAGCCAATACAGGTAAGGAACGTTTGCATTCTACAAACAGCTGTTGAAATTCTTCAATCGCATTAAAGCCGAATCGTGTTGAAGAAACACTCGTTAGAGCAGAACCGACTGTATATTGATCTGTAAATCAAAAGCAAACTTTAGTTAATGTGCTGTAAATTGTTAATGTTTAATGGGAGTTTTGTTTTTGCTGGTGCCTGGAGACAAAGTAATTTTCAGCAGGTCAATAGTCATTCATGGGATCATCATTAGCTTATGGAAACGCTTATTGCCCACCCCTGATTCCCCTTGATGAAGTGGTAAGATGGCAATTTAAAATTGGAACACATTTTTTCAAAAAAAATTGCAAATTGCAGCCATAGTTCTTTGCTTTTTAAGTACCTAATACAGCAAGGTCTTATTCTGTTGTCAGTATGGACTTCATCCTGTAGTAAACGCATCAACAGAAAACAGATTAGGAATAAATGAGTCATTTTCACATTGGTAAACTGAGACTTGTGGGGTATCACAAGGATCAGTGCTTTGAATCCCAGATGTTCACAATATATAAATGTTTAGTCGTGGGGACTAGATGTAACATTTCCAGATTTGCAGGCGATACAAAGCTAAATGGGAATGTGCAAAATATATGTAGGTGATGGACTGTCCTATTAAGAGACATTGGGAAAACTAGGCCTGTATTTTCAACAGTTTTGAAACATTCCAACTTCTAAAGTATTAAAAGAGATTGACAAGTTAGATGCAAACAAGATGTTCCACTGGTTGGGGAGACTAAAATCGGAGCACAATTTAAAAATAATGTCTGAGCTAAATTAGGTCTGAGATGAGAAGAGTATTTTTTCATGCTGAGTTGTGAACCTTTGGAATTATATTGCTGAGAACGATGGAAGCCCTGTCTTTGAACATATTTAAATTAGAGACTGATTAAGTTTTGATTACCAATGGCATACAGGGTTATGTGAGTAGGGTGAGTGAAAAGCAATGAAGTTTAGATCAGCGATTATCATATTGAATGTTGGAGCAGGCTCGACCAACTGAATGGCATGCTCTGTTTCTATGTTCTTAACTATTATTGAGTGTCCGAAATGCTGAGGTGAATCTGATATTTTAATACAACTGCAACAGTCCACTATATTAATCTTTAATCACAGGTGAGCAAAGGGAAAACTAATATTTCTAATTGCTCAAAGTCTAATAATTCCACCCAATTGAAGTGACCTAGAAATATTTGCACTCAATACAAATCATAAAAGCTATAATGAATTACATGGTTCTATGTCTCATGAAATATTCAGACAGTTTTGTCTTTGAACACTCTTATTGGAAAAATACATCTTTTAAAGTTTCCCATGATTCAATCTTTAAAAGATTCAATCAACATATTGAATGGAAAATTCAGATAAGTAAAAGGTAGCCTAAATGAGTTTGTAGAACGTTTTCAGAATTGTTTCTTAGAAGATGACCAGAGAACAAGCTATAGTGGGCTTGAAATAGTGCAATGAGACAGAGTCAATGATCTCATAATGAAGTTTTCCTTATATAGTAGAGACTATATTAAAATATCATTGACTCACACTTCTTTCCCTCAAAGTCAAAGATTATTTTTTAAAATTTCAATAAGATCAATCATGAGGGGACAAAAGTAGAGCTGGCTGAAGTTAACTAGCAAATTACATTAAAGGTAGGTCAATTCAGATGCAGTGACAGATATTTAAGGGGATACTTCATAACATACAGTATACGGAATGTGAGAGAAAAATTCCTAATGACAGATCCACCATCCATGGAAATATTAAAGATAGCATCAAACATTTTTTTAAAAATTGTGCAAAGACAGGTACCAGGTCAGCAGATCAGAGTTTTCTTAAAACACCAAAGAATAAGCAGAAAACAAAGTTAATAACATCACAAAGGAACAAAGTAATTAGAATATGAGAGAAAGTTAGCCAGAAAAATAAAAACAGATATTAAGTCTTTCTATGAATATTTAGAAAAGTCTTAGCAAAATGGCATTGGTCCTATCAAAAGTCAGACTGAAGAATGAATAAGAAAAATAATGAAATTATTCCAACAGTTATTTTATATCAATCTTCACTAAAGAGTAAACAAGAAATCTCACAGAAGTAGTGATAAATCAGGGAGTGAAAGAGAGAAACTCAGGAAAATCAATCGCCAGAAGTGTTTGAGAATAAATATGCTGGAGCTGCAGGCTGACAAGTGCACGGATCCTGAAGACTTTACCTACAGACCAGTGAGATAGTTGATGCATTGATTTCAATTTTCCAAGTTTTCCCAAATTGTGAATTTTTCTTGATTTGGGAAGTCCCACTGGAATTGTTAGTAGTATACAGTCTTACAGCACGGAGACAGGCACTTTTGTCCAAGTCAGCCAAAATGCCCATCCACTCTAACCCTATTTCCCTGCACTTGACCCATATCCTTCGAAACCTTTCCAATCCATGTATTTGTCCAAATACCTTTTAAATGTCGTTAATGCACCTGCCTCAACCACTTCTGCCTGCAGCTTATTCCACATGTGGACCACTTTCCCTTTTATTCTTTTATTCGCCAGGCTCCCTTTTATTCTTCCCCCTCTAACCTTACATTGATGCCCTCTAGTCCTCAATTCCCCAACCCTGGGAAAAAGACTGAGTGCATTCACCCTATCCATTCCTCTCATGATCTTATATATCTCTATCGGATACCCCCCTCAGTCTCCTACAGTCTAAAGAAAAAAATCCTAGCTTGTCCAACTTCTCCCTATAACTCAGCCCTTTGAGTCCTGGCAACATCCTTATAAATTTATTCTCCACTTCTTCTAGTTTAACAACATCCTTTGTATAGTAAGGTGACCAAAACACTCAAAGTGCAGCCTCAGCAATGACCTGTACAACTGCAGTATAATTTCCAACTTCTATAGTCAGTGCCCTGACTGATGAAGGCCTGTGTGCCAAAAGCCTCCTTCGCTGCCCTATCTGCCCTGACTGCAAATGTAATTCTGTTTTGCAAAAAAGGAGGCAAGGCAGGAAACTACAGGCTAGTTAGCTTAACATCAGTCAGAGGGAAAACGTTAGAAACCATTATTAGAGAAATTTTAGCAGATTGCTTGGCTAAGAGCAAGGTTTTGTAAAAAGGAATTTACGTTTGACCAATCTATTGATTTTTTGAAGAGGTAACATGCTGTGGGTAAAAGGAAACTAGTGGATGTAACATACTTAAAAGTCTTGGCATACTATAGTAATATATTGGCATGGAGAGAAACAAAAACAGAAAATGTAGGAAAAGCTTGGCAGGTCTGACAGCATTATGGGGAGAAAAATAATTAATGTTTCATCAGTTTACATTTTCAACTAATCACTTTTCACTCACACCCATTTAGTATTTAATTTTCTCCCAGTTTGTCACCTGCAATCTCTGTCTGCTTGTCCTCCCTCTCTCTGGGTACTATCTCCATCTATTCGATTTAGTACTCTACCCCTACAGCCCGTCATCAGTATAAATACCATTTCCCAGGTGCTTTCAATTCTAACGAAACATTAATTCTTTTCTCTCCATTGACATTGCCAGACTCTCCAAGTTTCTCCAACATTTCCTGTTTTTGTTTCAGATGTCTACCATCCGCAAATTTATTTTAAAGTAGGAAAGTCAAGTTGTGAAGGGAACACAAGGAGGATACAAAAAAAAGTGGGCAAAGATATGACAAACACGCGCAATTGCCCCTTTGATTTAAAAAAACCATTATTTAAATAGCAAGAGATTGCAGAGCTCTGCAAAGTAGAAGAATTTGGGTGCTTTCAGCTTAATCAGAAAAGATTAGTATGAAGATTAGATTAGATTCCCTACAGTGTGGAAACAGGTCCTTCGGCCCAACAAGTCTACACCGACCCTCTGAAGAGTAACCCACCCAGACCCATTTCCCTCTGACTGATGCAACTAACACTACGAACAATTTAGCATGGCCAATTCACCTGACCTGCACATCTTTGGAGAGTGGGAGGAAACTGGAGCACCCGGAGGAATCACACGCAGACACAGGGAGACACAGACAGTTGCCCAAGGCTGGAATTGAACCTGGGACCCTGGTGCTGTGAGGCAGCAGTGCTAACCACTGAGCCACCGTGCCGCCCTAACACAGCAAGCAATTAGAAAAACTGATAATGTTATCACTTATCACAAGGGAAACTGAATAGAAAAGCAGGGAGATAATGTTTCAATTATACAGAGCACCAGTGAGACCACATCTGAAGTACTATGCACAGTATTTGTTATCTTATTTAAGATGGATGGAAATGCATTGGAAGCAGTTCAAAGTTGGTTTACTAGACTAATACCTGGAATGGGTGGGTGGTGGTTTTATCAAATGACGAAAGATTGGATAGGATAGGTTTGTATCTGCTGGAGTTGAGGTTTAAGAGCAACTGACTTGAACATAAGATCCTGAGCAGACTTGACAGGATTCATGTGGGAAAGATAAATATCTTACGGGAAAATCTAGAACAACACGTCACTGTTTAACAATCAGCAGACACCCATTTAAAACCAACATTTTTTTCAATAAATAATGAGTCAGAGTCATAGAGATGTACAGCACAGAAACAGACCCTTCGGTCCAAGTCTTGAGATATCCCAACCCAATCTAGTCCCACCTGCCAGCACCTGGCCCATATCCCTCCAAACTCTTCCTATTCATATAACCATCCAGATGCTTGTTAAATGTTGCAATTGTACTAGCCTCCACCACTTCCTCTCACAGCTCATTCCATACACGCACCACCCTCTGCATGAAAAAGTCGTCCCTTAGGTCTCTTTTATGTCTTTCCCCTCTCACCTAAACCTATGCCCTCTAGTTCTGGTCTCCCTGACCTCATGATTTTATAAACCTCTATAAAGATCACCACTCAGTCTCTAATGCTCCAGGGAAAAACAGCTCTTGCCTATTCAACACTCCCTATAAGCTCAAATCTTCTAACCCTGGCAACAGAGTCTTTGAATTCTTTTCCAGAAAAGGAAGCAAAAGGTGAAAGCAGAGACCTTAGAAGATAGATTCTTGTTAATCAAGGGTTCGAAAGATTATCAGGGTAGGCGAAAACATGGATTTGAGGTCACAATCGTATTGACTGGCAAAGCAGGCAACGGGCCAAATGCCTACTATTGTTTCAAAACCATATTTTCAAAGACATCTCACTTCCTGAATGCATTTTATGCTAGGTCTGCCACCCCCAAACACCCCCTACCATGCACTCATTCAGTGGCACTTTTTATGAACCTTCACTTCATCCCAATCACTCACTCATTACCATGTTTGCAAACAGCTTTGTAGCAATACAGATCTGCCCTGCTGCCCCACAGGCCTCATCATGGTCAGATTGTGATGAATTAAATTCACTATGCAGGTAGTTCTTCTATAATGCAATGGTTGTGGTCTTATGCAACCCTGCTTTATAGAAAAATCGCGCTTTTGAAACAGCGTTTACAGTGTTGGCGATGTATTGTAATCACATTATAGCCAACACACATTTTAAAAGTTTGTGCTTTAGAAACAGTGCTACCAATTTGTTAATGAAACACGCATTATAGCAGAGAGACCTACACTGTAATTAGTTAGCACCTGGGAGTTCTGACCTCACTAGTCCCTACACCACAAGCCCGCTGAACTCTGGAGATTTAAAAAACTGTTTACAGGATCTCAGAATCATGAAAGGTGTTGCCACAAAAATACCAAGGATGGTTCCCACTCTCAAACATAAAAGGCATTCAGGTTGTAAGTTTGCTCACTGAGCTGGACGGTTTGTTTTCAGACGTTTCGTTGCTATGCTGGGGATCATCAGTGAGCTTCCAGTGAAGCACTGGTGTTTTGTCCTAGTTTCTATTTGTGTGACAAATGCACTTCACATTTACCTGTTTAAAAAGAGAAATCTACTGTCTTCATATATTTTGAGGGGGTCTGGTCTGGTCCATAACAAGGGCGATTAAAAATGGAGAAACAGGTAAATTCTAAGGAAAGTCTTAAGAGGAGCATTAAGAAAGGTGAGTTTTAAAAGGATTGTAGAGATGAAGGAGGTTACATCAGGGAGGGCAATTGCATAGAAGCATCTGAACACTGGAATGAGAATTATGACATATTTGACATTGGTGAACCAGGACCTAATAAATGATAGTGAGGTGGTCATGCTGGAAATGCAGGTCTTTGTACAGGTGAGGAAAGAAGTGGCAGAACTATAGATGAGTTCAAGTTTATACAGGATAGAGGATGGGAAACAAGACAGACAGTGCAAGAATAAATCAAGTCTGGAAGCAATTCAGAAGCTTGAACGAGGGTATTAATAAAAGATGAAGGCAGACATAGAAATAGGCATTGTTATTTCTGCTGCCAAAATGGAGAAACTGGCAGAACCTCGAGTTCTAGCTCAACAAAAACCACAATCATCAAAAACATGAGTTAGACCTGTAGGCCATCTCTATACATGCCATACTGTAAGAAGTTTTGCCCTGAACTGCAAGTACTAAAGAAGAGCCTGCCGGCAAAACCTTTTATTACAAACAAACTCAGTAAGCCATATCTTAAGTTTATTTAAAACTTAGTTCTATGAATTACCAGATCACAAATTAATAGCTTCAACTATTACCAACACTGATGCATTTATACATTCAGTTTGAGCTATTTAAAAGGGAGAGGCATCCTTGTAACATGCTTTGTATATTTACTTAGTTTACATAGCAAAGTATGTAAAGTTCAACTGATAATTTGCCACACAATTATAGGTCCAGCCCAAGATTAAACACATTACTGGAAAATTCTAAAATTTCAAAAGAATTATGCTGTCAAAATTAACATTATAACAAATGTCATATCTGACCACAGGGCAATCTTTTACTATGACCAACATGACCACAATGCAGATAGATAATTTTGGCAACTAAAATCAGAAATTGCTAGAGAAACTCAGCAAGTCCAGCAGCATCTAACTTTTCGGGTCCAATGGCCCTTCATCAGAATGTTCAAAGGGAAAAAAGGTAGCTGCCTTCTATATTTTCAAAACATTCTGCAATACAGTTCTGCATGGCAGGTGCTGTAAAGACTGCATGTTTGTACTTGTGATTTCCCATTGTAGAAGCGATTCACAACTTTTGCAGCATCTGTGGCTGGAGGGTGAAGGCCAATTCGGTCAGCAAATGCATGTCTGCTTCCAGTTTCTGTTGATGCTGTTCAATACAGCACCACTGTCAAAAGGCGATTGCAAAAATTCTCTCGCAGCAGAACAGATGACCTTAAAAGGATATTGCTTCCTTTTATAGACTGCCAACTCATTACTAATTGGAGAGCATGGATTGATTTGAAAGCTGGAAACAAAGTCAACATTGACTCTCCCTTAAACTTATGCACAAATGCCCCAACTGAAACAGTACAAATTTGTTTCATTTGTTAACTTCTAGTACAATTTAAATTTGGTTGTGTGTTACGGCCACTATGACTGGCTCAATTTATTAAATAGTTGAGAATGAAGGTTAAATTAAGCCTCAGTGCAAGAATATTTTTAAAAATGCCATCTCAGTGCTACCAATTCCCTTCAATTTTTTTTTTAAAACAAGTACAATCTTTGCAGAATGAGCTTGTGCCCTGTTAATCTAGATGCCAACATGATAGGTGGCACAAGATTGCTTCAAACACCAATTTCCATCCTCATTCTAAAAAAAAGCTGAGGATTGTCACCATCAAACAATGTCAAAACAGTACAGTAAGGTATTCCACTTTTGTTTTGGTATATTTTAGGTAAATGCTTGGAATAGAGTGGACAAAAAAAGGCAATGTTATTTTGCAATTGGCAATCTGTAACTCCTGAACTTAAGTGTCTGATACAGACGCTTCATATTCAAAATGATGTTCTATTTGTCAACACTTGATGACGATATTTAGAAAGATACAATTATTTTTCCCCTCCAAAAGGCAGCATGACTGGACATTTTTATTGCCTGATATTTTGATTCCAAAATGGATCCTGGAGTTACTGAAAAATGTTCCAAGTTATATATTCAAAGACAAAAATTATAACTCTATAGTACATGTTTAATCGGAATCGGGGTATTATCCTGTTTTGCTTCACAGTGACTAACTGTGGCTTTGATATTGCACTGGTAACAATCTGGCTTGTCAATCAGAACATCTATGCAATCACACATGTAGGCTATCAGGACTTAACCAATTAAGGTCACATTCTCAATGTGAAACCTTCATGCAGTAATAAGTACTGCTAAAAATAATATTAAGATTAAACTGTAAAGTGAAAACTAAATACAAGATCTTGGAAGACAAACAAACAAAATGCTGGAGAAACTCAGGAGGCCTGGCAGCATTTGTGGAGAGTAACAGAATTAATGTTTTGAGTCCAATATGACTCTCCACAGATGCTGCCAGACCTGCTGAGTTTCTCCTGCCTTTTCAGTTTGTAAACTGCAAAGTAAGGGTGGCACGGGGACTCAGTGGTTAGCACTCCTGCCTCACAGCGCCAGGGACCCAGGTTCGATTCCAACCTCAGGTGACTGTCCATGTGGACATTCTCCCAGTATCTGCATGGGTTTCCTCCCACAATCCAAAGATGTGCAGGCTAGGTGAATTTACCATGCTAAATTGCCCATAATGTTAGGTGCATTAGTCAGGGATAAATATAGGGTAGGGGAATGGATCTAGGTGGGTTACTCTTCGGAGGATCGGTTTGGACTAGTTGGGCCGAAGGGCCTGTTTCCATACTGCAGGGAATCTAATCAAATCTAAGTTTTTTGGCATGATTTGATATGAAAATTATTATAATTAAAATTCCCCTGAATGATCTCATTAAGTCTTTACTTCTAGACAGCCAAATGAATTTAAAAAGTTTTCTAAACCTCTGCAATACTGAAGTTCAAATACTGTTGAACAACAGTTATGCAACAACAGAATGCAAGCAAGGATGTACACTAACAACAACCCAAAAATAAAGTTATAGGAACCAGAACACAAACCAGAAACTAGACAAATCAGCAAAACCTGGGCCTGTCATGATCAGTCGGATGATGTGGAGTCTGTGGGTGGAATTGAGGAACCACAAAGGCAAAAAAACCATAGTGGGAGTTATGTACAGACCTCCTAACAGTGGTCAGGACCAGGGGCGCAACATGTACCGGGAAATAGAGAAGGCATGTCAGAAAGGCAAGGTCACAGTGATCATGGGAGACTGCAATATGCAGGTGGACTGGGTAAATAATGTTGCCAGTGGATCCAAAGAAAGAGAATTCATGGAATGCTTACAGGATGGCTTTTTGCAACAGCTTGTGATGGAGCCCACAAGGGAGCAGGCTATTCTGGACCTAGTGCTATGGAATGAACCAGACTTTATAAAAAATCTTAAAGTAAGGGAACACTTAGGAAACAGCGATCATAATATGGTAGAGTTGAGACTGCAGTTTGAAAGAGAGAAGGCAAAATCGGATGTAATGGTGTTACAGTTAAATAAAGGTAACTATGAGGGCATGAGAGAGGAACTGACGAAAATAGACTGGAAGCAGAGCCAAGCAGGGAAGACAGTAGAGTAAAAATGGCAGGAATTTGTGGGTAAAATTGAGGACAC
>NC_057736.1:42853854-42898774 GCF_004010195.1 Chiloscyllium plagiosum | reverse complement strand
TTCAGAACAGAAATGCGGAGACATTTCTTCAGCCAGAGAGTGGTGGACCTGTGGAATTCATTGCCACAGAGTGCAGTGGAGGCTGGGACGCTAAATGTCTTCAAGGCAGAAATTGATAAATTCTTGATGTCACAAGGAATTAACGGCTACGGGGAGAATGCGGGTAAGTGGAGTCGAAATGCCCATCAGCCATGATTGAATGGCGGAGTGGACTCGATGGGCCGAATGGCCTTACTTCCGCTCCTATGTCTTATGGTCTTATTCTTCCTATTTCGTTTGGAGTGAGCAAAAAATATACTTAAAAATGCAACCATTTTTAACTGCGGTAATTTAAAAGGGCTAACTAGTTCACAGCATGTGTGGAAGTTCCTAGGATTGCCATGTAGTTGTGCAAATTAGAGGGAATATTGCAAGGTACCTGATTAGTCTTTGCAAGGTAAGCTTGACTCCATAACCTACTCAAAAAGGATCAATTAATCGACAAACACAACTGCTTGGATGGGGACAGTCAACCTGTGTTCTGTTTTCAAGAAGGAAAGATAATTGGTTAAAGGAGTGAGAGCAACATTCAAGTTTTGAATAAACTGAAGTAGGATATAGCTTGTTCATGTACCAAATAAGAAACTCTCTCCTTTCCCAATCAATACAGCACGAAACAGTGTTTTTGCACTTTTATACAAGTTTTTCTTGTAACAATTAGAAGTTCTAGCTAGAAGACGACGCTGGGCACAGATTGCAAACATAATTCCATACAAAATAATTACCACACAGGAATACCTTGCACAACATGTGTTTTGTATTCTAAGTTGAGTGTTACAGCAGGAAACTACAACATTTGGGAAACAAGATCCACATACAAAGTGCCTTGAATATTAAAGCATCAAGTAATATCAGTAAAGTATTTGCGGCAATCTTAACAGAGAAACTAATTTGAAGTATGTTTGAATTGGGACTGTGGCAAGTTACTTTTTAGTTATAATGAAAACTTGCAAAATCCAGGAGATAACAAAGCAAACGATAGCTCAAGTGCTTTTTCTCTTTTGGCTTCAGTAACAACAATTCCTTGGCTCTTCGTTCAAAGTAAACTACTCAGTGGCTGCACACTAAATCCAACACATGCTGGTGAGTCATTTCCCGTTTCTGCTAACCAGGCCATGAAAGTAGCACCATGATATAATCTCCAACAGTATCACACTCACTCCTGCCCAAGGTCACCATGTGCACAAAAACTAAATTTCTAGTGGAAAATTTCACTCAGCACTTAGTTTAGAAGATTCAGGCAGTTACCATCTTCACTGGAGTGCGACAACTAGAAAAAATGTTTAAACTATACATCAGGGATTTGAGATTAACCCTTAAACATCTGTACAGCTTCATTCTGTCCTTCAACGTGCCTTTCAACTACAGAATTTAAGAAACCACTCATGCAGCTGTCAAATGAGTCAGAGGTTAATTTCCATCGCTCTGTCTGAAGATATGGAAAGATGTACTATATATGGCTTTGAAATTTTGCAAGTGAGATTTGACTAATGCAATTAGAGGATGAAAACATGATAATACAACTCTGCAAACCATAGAATGTCACTGCTTGTACAAGTGTTTGTATTACAACTTAACGTCACACAAAAACAGTAACCAGAGAAACTGATGAAACTGTCACCATGATTTAATCAGTTAAATCAGGTAGAGCCTGCAAGTCATACCAGGCACCATAACTTTCCAGTTATCAAAGTACATTTCAAAAAACAATACTTAGTGGCAGTGTTCCCTCACATTTTCTCCCTGCTGGGCTGGTATCCAAAGTCCATGCATGGCAGAAACACCCAGAACTGGAACTCAATGCCACAATGTGCGTGCCAAAGCAATCGCCATGTGCAGAACATTGGAATTGCTTTCCTTATGTTCCATCACACAACTTAGAGGGGATGTAGCTAATAGGAACAAAGGAATATTAGGATCAGCGGTAGGCCACTCAACTAGTACAACCTGTAGTCATTCAATTAGATTATGATTTATCATCTACCTCAATGACATATTCCTGCATTGCTGCCATGGCTTTGATGTCATTTGTCTTTAAACTGCCAATTTCAGTCTTCAACATGCAAAATGATTGAGCTTCGGTGTATTGTTTTCCTTGGAACAAAGAAAACCAGTTGAGGTCTACAAAATTACAAAGAGCACAGATACTGCACGGCTGATTTCCAGGGGGCATAGTTTTAAATGTACACTTAATTCTCCTTGAATGCCATAGTTGCATTCCAGCTACACCTCACTTAATAGAAAATAACTTAATATAAATAATAGGGCCTAAAAATATCACTCAAGATTGCTCAAACATCACTCAAAAGCTTAACACAAAGTATAGCACAGCCTGAATGAAGGTTTAAATCATTTATTAATGAAACAAAAGTAAATTTAAACATTACATTGAAAAAATATTGTTGATGCAGGAACAGAGGGTCATCATCATCACTACCTTCTGGTGTAGTTGTGGTTGCAGAAGGAGATGGCTGTGGTTGATTGTCTCCTGACTGTTTCTTGGGGGTGAGTTCAGATTAACAGATATGCAGGTACAGGAACAGATTAGAAAGGCAAATGGCATGTATGAAAGTAATGCAGTCCGACAGGAATTATACAGGGGTTAGACAAGAATTATACAAGAATATTCTTGCCTCAGAGGGAGAGCAATCTACATTCACTAGTTTAATGTTTGAGATGAAGCTGCTCAATATTTGGTACTGTACCTCTCACATGCTCTGACAGCAGCTGACATCGGCACATGTGCAGAACAGCGCGGAGACTTCAGTGCTGACATCAATGCATGTGCAGAACAAAGTGAGCAAAACGATTGCTGCTGGAATCGCACGATTGCGAAGAGGTAAGCGTTCTCGAAAATACCGTTCCCTAATTCTTCAGTGATATTATAGCCAAATCGAGCTACCGAAACATGCTTTATATGAGAACTATCTGTAACTGGTAGGAGATTTACAGCAGACTTAAGGAGGATATTATTTTGACCAGAGTGGTGGATATCTGGAACTCACTGCCTGAAAAGGATGGTAGAGGCAACATTCAAGTCTTAATTAAATGAAAAGCCACATTTTACAAGGTCACAGCCCAAATGCTGGGAAATGGAATCAGACTAGATAGATACTTTAATGAGTGGCGTGGACAGAATGGGTCAAAGGGCCTCTTTTCATGCAGTAACACTGATATGTCTCTACTTCATGATTCTATGAAGCTGTGATCGAGATTTTGAAACATTCACCCTCCTCAGTGATGAAACTCATTTCAGTCTTTAATGGCCCACCCCTTTTCCTGATATTATGCCCCTTGGTTCTAGAGTCATCAGCTAGCTAAGCTGAAGAATATTAGACTTGCAATATCAGAATAGCTGAGCTTTAATTCCACATACTAAGAGAGACATCCAGATAAAAGACATGAGGTCTTGGATTAAAGTGCATTATCTACACTACAAATAACAGCTCCCCCACAAAATTTGAATCTTTTAACACCTACACAGGTTTGGAGATTGTTAAATAAAAGCTCAACCATTGAGTCAGGCTTATAACTCAATAGACATCATCACATCCTTCTTCATCTAACTCTCGATTCCTCAGGCATTGAAAAGTGTCCACTTCAACTCATAACAGCTCAAAAGAACACCACCCGATATTTCTCTACCATCTCAAATGCACAACCAATCCGATGGCCTCAATAAATACTTTAACTTTTAAAACTTTTCATATTGATCTAAAAACACAGTCAAGCCATATTTACTTGCCATCCAGTACACTACTTTGTTTTAAGGCATTACGGTCTCTGGTAGCTTCTTGACTCTGAAAGTGGGCTTTCATGCTGTAGAAATATAAATAATGTCTTCCTTTTATGCTGGCAAATTTCCCTGGTAGCCAGTGTGCCAGCCAGAACTAAGTATACGCAAATTAAATTTAACTACACATACTCAAGGCACCAGCATTTACTGCTGCTTTGCCACGGAATCTGTCCCACAAAAATAAATATGGATCCCACAGCACAAAATGCCGCAGTCAATATTATAAAACTGTTTTCTGAAGTGGGTCCACAAAATAAACACAACATAAATAAAATGATCTTCATGCTCACTGCAGAAATTTAAAGTCTCCCTCTGACTCTTGCCCTATGTGATTACTTCATTAAATGTTTGAACTAAATATGTACAAGGCAGCACATAAGTGACCAATAACTTAATAGGCAAAGTTAGCATTTTTATCTTGGTAGGACAAAGTGAAAGACAAGAAAGAGAATACTCAAAATACACTTTACACCAATATTCTTACATTTAATGAGAAAAACTAAAGAGCCTGTAACACAAACTAAAGCTAAGCACCTCTGATGCATTTTTATAATTATTGTACCAACCAAGTTTAATGCTCAGCTCAGTGAATTAAGATCCTTTTCTTCTTACATAAAATGCAGTGCTTAAGAAGTCTTGACAAATGGAATCACCATTTGCTGTAACAGGTCCTAGTCACCCACTCTCTACACATTTTTGATATAATTGACAATTAATCAAATAACAATGGATAATTATTACTGGTGCCATGACAAATAGATTTTTACAACAAATCTGGAATATCAAATACAGTTTATGTTGAATTGCATTTAATTTATTTTGTGGACAAGAAAACAAAACATTGAACACTACCAATTTGTTAGGAATACATTTTACCTCAACGCAATGATGATGTTATGAATTCAGAGTTTGATCTGTAAACTCTTCAATCAAAAAGTGAAGTTTGAGTTTTCCTTGTAAAACACAACTATGGGTGCAAGCTTCTATTGAAACTATTCCAAGTTAAGTTTGTTTTATTTTGCTGACCAAGCTAGCATTCACTGCATATCCCTGGTTACTCTTAAGGTACTGTTACTGTTATAGTCCATGTGCTGTAGACAGACCCATAATGCCTCAAGGTAACCAATGCCAAGATTTTGACCCAAATACACTGAATGGCATTTTTATGCAAATCAAAATAGTGAGCAGCTTGGAAGGGAACTGGCAGATGTTGGCATTTCCATGTATCTGTTGCTTTTGTCCTTCTAGAAGTGATCATGGCTTTGGAAGGTGCTGTCCATGGATCTTTGGTGAATTTCTGCAGTGTATCTTGTAAATTGTACACACTACTGTCACCGAATGCCTCTGGGTAGATGGAGTAAATATTTGTGGGTGTGGTGCAAATCAAGCAAGTCCTGATGGTGTTAAGCTTCTTGAGCATTGTTATTTTGTATTCATCCAGATTACATGGACAGTATTCCATCACACTCCTGACTTGTGCAAAGTAAATGGTTGACAGGCTGTGGGCAAATCAGGAGGAGAGTTACTCACTGCAGGATTCCTAACATCTGACCTCCTCTTGTAGCCACTGTACTTACGTAACAAGTTCAGTCCAGTTTCTGGTCAGTGATAACCCCTGGATATTGATAATGGGAGATTCAGTGATGGTAGTGCCATTGAATTTCAAGGGATGATTATTAGATTGTCTCATATTGGAAATGGTCATTGATGCCACAAAAATGCTAGGCAAAGTGCCATCCCACTTTCCAGCCCAAGTCTAGTTATTTATCAAGGTTTTGCTGCATTTGAAAAATGGACTTCTTCAGCAACAGAGTTGTCGAAAATGATGCTGAACATTGTATAACTATAGATGAACATTCCCACTTCTGACCTTATGATGGAGGGGAGGTCATTGATGAAGCAGCTGAAGATGGTAGGCCTAGAATATTACCCTCAGGAACTCCTGTAAGATGTCCTGGAGCTGAAATGACTGACTTCCAACAACCACAACCAATTTACTATGTGCCCTGGATGACTCCAACTAATAGAGTTCAAAGATATGCAGGTTAGGTAGATTGGCCATGCTAAATTCCCATAGTGTCCAGGGATGTGCAGGGTAGGTAGATTAGCCATGGGAAATACAGGGTTACAAGGATAGGGTAAGGGGGTGGGTCTGGGTGGGATGCTCTTCAGAGGGTCAGCATGATCTCGATGGGCTGAATGGCCTGCTTCCACATTATATGGATTCTATGATTCTATAATGGAGAGATTTTGCCCCTAATTCCCACTGACTTGTTTTGCCTTCTTTCATTTACTATAATGCTAATTACAGAAATAGAAGTGTAACATATAATTTTTTTGACAAGTTAACTACCTAGTCATTAAATTGTGATGTAAGCTCTGATCATTGAAAGCAACAACTATGACTCAAGTAGCATGCCGAAAATAGTTTGATGGCAAAATATGCCAGAACTTACAAAACAAAAAGGTAAAGTTCCCTTCAATCCCTGGTGTGAACCACCATGCTGCAAAATAAATAGGCACATGCTGCTGGAACACAGTTACATTTTTTCACTGATAATTAGATAATTATTCCAACTGGCATTAAATAATTGTGTTTATTTGCCAATATGAAAATTAACAGTTCAGATCTTTGGGCCAACTGTCAGTTATCTCAGTTGGATGAAATATGTTAGTTCAAATGCAGGTCTCTATTTTGAAGAGATAGTGTTAAATAGTTGTTCTGCTTTTGGGATACAGCTGGGTAAATAGTATCTAAAGGAAGAGCAACTGAATACAAGAGGAGTACTGATCACTGAAATTGAGCCTAATACTTCAACCTTCATGGGCAGTTTTGAACAGTGGTAACAGCAACAGATAGAGAAATCTGTAAATACCTTCTAACCAACCTGTTCGGAGGGGCTATTACACATCTATGGAGCAGGTGGGACTTGAATCCAGGCCTCCTGGCTCAGAGGTGGGGACACTGAGTGCACAACAAATTCCCTTTGAGAAATCTGTATTCTTGGATCATAATCTGCATGAAAACAATGGCTGGGCCTTAAAAAATCAGTAGACATGACATTCAATTAACTGGCTAGTCAAAGTAGAGGGGACTGAAAACTCTTGTGAAATGCCTGACTAAACTTTCAGCAGATTTGGAATACAGCTAATAAGCTACCCCCAATTTTTAGTTTGCAAATCACAATTACAAATGCCCAACAAATTTCAGCTACATATTTTGTATGAATAAAGGTGAATTCATTTTTTAAATATCCATTAGCAAGCTACACAAAACATTACCGGATAAACAGTGGGAATTAAATTCCTTTCCAATGTTCCAATAAAATTCCTGGATTGGCCTTGGAATGTATTTGTGAAAGATTTCCTTCACAATTCTTCAGGCACAAACAACAAAATGTCACTAGTCTCCACAAGAGTTAAAATTGGCTTTTTCTATACCATCGCACACTGCTTGATGACATGTGTATGTGCAATCTGCAGCATGATCATATGATGACATATTACCTGACTACTGCAATATCTACAGGTGCCAAAATTATTAGGCCATGCTCTTAGAACGAGTACTGTCTTGAGGGAAGGTGTGGTATTTATCCCACCTCAGAATTCATAAGAACAATCCTTTAAAAGGATTTGGAGATGCCAGTGTTGGACTGGGGTGTACTAAGTTAAAAATCACATAACACCAGGTTATAGTCCAACAAGTTTAATTAGAAACACTAGCTTTTGGATCCTTCATCCAACCAACTGATGAAGGAGCAGTGCTCAGAAAGCTAGTGCTTCCAATTAAACGTGTTGGACTATAACCTGGTGGTGTGTGATTTTTTACCTTTAAAAGGAGATTAAGTAGGCAAACAAACCGGGTGTTTTTAAACAGCGCTTGAGTTCTAGATTACTTTCATTCCTTGTATGGGAATTACTAAATCAGGGTACACAAGGGAGCTTAGTTCTTTCCAATATGATAAAGTAAGAACCTCGTCTTCCAAATAACTGAACACAATGGCTTGGTCTAATTAAAGACTCGCTTTCAGCCATGAGGTTTCTGGCAAATATGCTTTCCTGACTGAAAGTCTATGCAATGATAGACTGCACGTATCATTATGCAGTTCCTGCTTGTACTAGGCAGTGTCAGTATTAAATACTTTGAGTCAGGATTATAATATCATTTCACTTTGCCTAATTAGTCACCTTTGTAGCATGTTTCGAGTAGGATTCAGATTGTCAGAACAAGTAGAGAGAGACAAAGAAGAGAGTGATTGTCAGAATGCATAGACAGAAAGACTGACTGGAGGGGTGGGGGGGGAACTAAAAGTGTGTAGGGAAAGAGAGAAAGACAAAGGGGAGAGAAGCATAGAGTCACTGACTTGTTGGAAAATGTGCAAATGTCTGTTTCACACAAGGACAGATCAGGGTTCAGTTGTGTTTCTCAGTTCGTTGTCAAAAAGTTGACCATCAGTCTTAGTATGAGCTCAAAATGAAGAATTCCTGATGAAGGGCTTTTGCCCAAATCGTCAACTCTCCTGCTTCTTGGATGCTGCCTGACCTGCTGTGCTTTTCCAGCACCAGGCTCTCTACTCTAATCTCCAGCAACTAGTCCTCACTTTTGCCTAATCAAATGAAGAATGGTCAGACAGGGAAGGCACCAAAGAACTTCACAAATGGGAGACTATTTTTACCTCAATCAACCAGTACTAGTTATTGCCCTTTAGTTTAAAAAATGTACCACAGAGACACTAAGCAACATGGCTTAAAAAGGCAATAACTTTTTTTTTTAACACAAGTTCTTGCATACAGCTTTTCATTGTCAGAGCAGACCTATACTTAAAATTTCACTGAGCTTTAAAACTTAAAAGGCTGTCATTTGGTCCCTTTCACCAATGCAGGCTCTTTGAAAGAGCTACTTATTAATCTTAGTCCCACGCTATTTTCCCCATAACCCTGCATCCAATTCGATTTTAAAGTTATTTAAAATGGATTGTTTTTTCACTAATTCAGGCAGCACATTCAAGATCACAACTAAATACGCAAGCAAAATTCACATTTCACATCTGTCCTTTATTGCCAATTATCACAGAGTCTACTGCCAGCAAAATTGTTTCTCTGGCTTACTCTATCAAAATGCTTCATGAGTTGATCACTTGCTTAACTTTCTCTAAAATCTAAAATCCAACTTCAATTACTCCACATGTTCTTAAACCGTGGTAGCATTCTAGTAAACATTCTCTGCATCTTCAAGGTCCTCTACAGAGACACATCTGGAATTAATAGCGATTTATTGTGACATTCATGTTTCACTAAAATTCAGGAACCCAAAAGCTTTTTAAACTGCTTTCTCAAATTGCAATATATTCACCGAGATGTGTGCCCATAAAGACCACGTTTCTTCTCTTACACCTCCCTTGAGATTTGTATCCTTTATTTCATATTGCCTTGTCTCATTATTCCCAAAAGTTATCACTCCACTTGTCCCCCAAAGGACCCATTCTTGTCCAATGCCTGTCATGGCCAAGTTTCTTTTAAGTCAGTGAGTGACTGGAATTATTTTTAAAAGTTGTAGGACCCTGTGGGGATTATTAAAACAAATTTCCCTTGAACAAATCCGGTCTTTCCTTAATTAATCCACACTTGTCCACGTACTTGTTAATTTTGTTCTGGATTAGAGTCTCTGAAAAGCTTCCTATTACTGAAGTTAAACTGACTGACTTGGAAAATATTGCAGCTTCTCTGGTGTTTCTATGGATCTTCCGTTTGAATACCACCACACACCCTCCCCCACAGGGTTAATGTGCATAAACAGTGCATAATGTTTACTTCACCTTCATAATCCACAAACCCCAAAATGCAAAATAAAGCACTGAAGTCATTTTTTTGTCTGCCATTTCAATGGTACTGATTCAATGCCAACAAGCAGAAAGGAATGAGGGAATCAGAAATAGATTTAATTAGGTGGTATGTTAATTGATGGAAGTTTTCTTGAAAAGACAGGAACCAGTTCCTAACCATAAATGTCCAGTCCAAAATGGGGCAAAGACTGAAAGTATGAAGATTGCTGACTGTTCATACTAGATCATTTTAATTGAAAAGAAGATTCAAAAACATGCTATCCCATCAACCTTGCTTCTTCCATCAATTCCTGAAATTTGCTCAATTACCTAGGTCATGGTGGACTGCCTGGAATACAAAACAGAGGACTTTAATTCAGACATTTTTTGCTGTACGTGATAGAAGAACAAGCCTTAAATAACTCTGCTTCGCCAGACCAGGCTGAAAATAACTGAGGGGCCAATAATTATAACCTTTTGATGTCTAAACTAGGGCAGCCACAACCCAGTCCAACCATTTTATATGTAGGCCTTATGTAATGTTGTCATGGAGCATCACAAAACTTTTGTAGCCAGATTAGATCTAGTCTTTTAGCTTTTAACGTTTTGTTCTATCAAGTACAAAACTGATTGTAAACTCAGAGCTTAAGAACTAGAAGCATGACTCCAATTCAGCTCCTTGAGCCTCCTCCACCATGTGATATGATCGTGGCTGATCTCATTTCCACATCAACTGCACTTTACTGCCTGCTCTTCATAATCCTTCCGTCCATTCCTAATTAGAAATCTCTATCTCCCTGTTAGGTTCCCTTCTTGAGATTCTTACATGCTTGATACAACTATAATACACCAATTTCTGTGAATAGCCGCGATTCATTTCGGCAAGTACAAGCTTTTGGAGGAACACTTAACACTCTTGGTAAGTCTTGCGGAGTATGTCAAGCAAGGCTCCCTGAACAAAGGTACCGTCCTCCCTTTATACAGGCATTTATATCACAGTCAGTCATGTACACAAGACACAAACCCTGGGCACTCCCCCACAGTCACATGCCACCCAAAAACAACGTAAAGTGATTAGATTATATCCAAAAATGAGATCAGGTTATTCCTTAAAACGGCGTGAGATCAGGCTTTCCCTTAAAACGGCGTGAGATCAGGCTTTCCCTTAAAACGGTATGGGATTAGATTGTCACATCCTACCTGCAAGACAGGAAAACAACGTTTTTCCCTCCTCCCCCCACCCCCAGCTGGGACATCCAATATTTTTACATGCCAGCACAACAAATTAACCTTTTAACATCTCATTCCCTCCTTTTATCATTCCAGGATGACCAACTAAATGAGGATGAAAAAGGTGCTACCAGCTTATTTGTAAGAATCTGACAGCCAGTATTTAAGTAAGTTATTGACACATAGCATACAATGATTGTAACAAGAATTACTAGTCCATACAGTCAACAGGATCCTCACATAGAAAACAAAAGTGTTCACTAGTCAAGTTCTTAAATTCCACATTCCTTAGTGACAATTCCACCCCCTCCAAGTGGAGTGAAAATGAGCCAGCTATGCAAAATCTCCTTCAGTAAAGTCCAACCTGAAAACAAAATTTCTCCATGGAGAAATCTGAATTCTTGGATAAGGGCAGTTAAATACTTAACAAAACTGAAAAGACTTCCATCTTCATGGAGATACTTCAGATGGAGGATACCAGTGCATCTGAGTGTGATGTGTGGCAGCTGCAGCTTCAGCAGCAGGGTAGGTGAACACAGTATGTGGAATGGCAGGGGTCAGTTCTGTTGTGTACAGTGGATAGGGAGCCCAGGCCTCTGGAAGTTCAGGGATCAGTACTGTTCTTAAGGGTCCCGTGCAATGAAGTGTGCTCCCAAGGCACGGTGCGTATTTGTGGGGTTAGTTGCAGCCATCAGTTGCTTTTGGCCACGTTAGTGTTCACCTTTGCAAATTCCAACCAAAATGTCTGAGAATTTTCGGGATCAAGTCGAATGCCATTAAATGCATTCTTTCCTGCTTCTGCTCCAACTCTGCTGTTAAATGTAACAAAGCCAACTGGCTGTTTTGATGTTAGCTTGATCAGTGAACCTTCATATCCCTTAAATGATCGAAAGACAAGGTAAAGCTCACGTAGTTTAATATCCATAGGAAGCCCACTGACAAAAAACATACAGACCTCCTCTTCACCACTGTTAGCTTCATCAGATGATGAATAAGAATGAAGGAAGTAAAACTACACTGTCTCTGAGCATTATGCTTCAAATGGAGGGGGAAAACGGGAAGACAATATTGGCGTAGTCGGCAAACAATCCAGATACTTACGATCGCACAGTGTCAGCGTCTGCCCGGAACATCAGTGCCTCACGACGGACGGGCCCACAAGGTGTTCAACCTTGGTCCCTCTCGATATTCCTGTGTGCCGGAGATGGTCCCCTCGCTCGATTGCTCTTTATCCTATGGATTCCTCAAACGCTAATTAGTCCAGTTGAGAGAGAGACAGTTTTGCAAGCGTGCTGGCAGATAGAGGTTAGAGTCCTCTGAGCTGCACTGGGGGGAGGGGGGTGTGATTGAGGTTCGGGTCCTCTGCACAGTACTGGGGCTAGTGTTTAATTGGGGTTCATGTCCTCTGTGTTTAATTGGGGTTCAAGGCCCCGTGAGGATGACAATAAGATGCCCAACCTCCAACAACTACAACCAACTTCGTCTATGTCAGGCATGACTAACCACCGGACAGTTTTCGTCCTGACTGATTGATTTGCTTGATGGACTGCTACTTCGGGCAAAGGTAATTCACATCAGGTTTCAGCGTTAAAAGAAAATCAACTATTTATTGTCGACAAAATTGGTTTTCAACAGAGGCAAAAATTGGATAAATGTATTACACAGTTTAGGTTGTAGTGTTTTAAACCCAATACATGCACAAATTATTCATAAGACAGACAAATCAGATGATTTGACACAAATATTGTGGGTGGAAAGAAAACAAATTCTGCAGATCAATAAACCCAGACCACAAGGTGGAGGTTATTTCCTCAAAGCTCTTTGATTTTAGCAAGGAAGAGGAGAGGGATGTTTCTCATACCAGTCGTTGCACTGCACTCACAGGTCTTGAACTGCAGCTGGACCAATCTGGAGGATGCCACGAGAAAGAATTTTCCCTAATTTAAGTGTCAAATATTCTAGTTGCAACTTTGTTGGGAACCTTTTTGCCAAACAGAAGCTTTTGTTCAAGCTGCCCTAGATGTTTATAGCCTGTTATGGCCTCCTGGTCTAGAGGTAGGTTCACTGTCACGATGCCACAACAACATAGGAGGCAATTTTCAAGGGATATTATTACTATACAATGAATCCAGAAACTCGGCTAACGTTCTGGGGATCTCGGTTCAAAAGCCACCACGGCGAAAGTGAGCACTGCAGATGCTGGAGATTAGAGTTGAGAATGTGATGTTCAGAAGCACAGGTCAGGCAGCACTGAGGAGCAGGAAAATCAACGTTTCAGGCAAAAGCTCTTCATCAGGAATCATGCCTCATTCCTGATGGAGGGCTTTTGCCCGAAACGTCGACTTTCCTGCTCCTCGGATGCTGCCTGACCTGCTGTGCTTTTGCAGCATCACACTCTCAACTCTAGTCCCACCATGGCAGATGGTGAATTTTGAATTCAATTTTAAAAACCAGTGATTAAGAATTTACTGAACCCGTATCACTGTTAATCATTGAAAACTCCGTGGCTCACTGATGCCCTTCAGGGAAGGAAATCTGCCACCCAGTGTAGAGTTTGCACATTGTCTCCATGTCTGTGGGTTTCCTCCAGGTGCTCCGGTTTCCTCCCCCACTCAACCATTACCATCTGAAATAGGGCTAATCCCCGTCTTAAGAGTACTGGCACTTCTCAATATGGGGTCTTAACCTCACAAAGCCTCCAAACAGAACTTCTTTTCGAAATGTCGATTCTCCTGCTCCTCAGATGCTGCCTGATCTGCTGTGGTTCTCCAGCACTACACTCTCGACTCTGATCTCCAGCATCTGCAATCCTCACTTTCACGAAGAACTACTTTCATACAAGCACCATAAGCAAGTGACAAGAGCTAAGCAGACACAACCAGTGGATCAGATCTAAACTCTGCAGTCCTCCCATATCTGGTTGTGAATTGTGGTGGACAATTAAACTCACTGGGGAAGGTGACTCCACAAATACTTCCAATGAAGGAAGAGCCTGAAATAAGGCTGAAGCATTCACACAATCTTCAACCAGAAGTGCCAAGTGGATGATCCATCTCCCTCTCCTCCAGAGGTCCCCAGTATCACAGATGCCAGTTTTCAGCCAATTCGATTCAGTCCACATTCTATCAAGAAATGGTTGTTGGCACTCGATACTACACAGTCTATGTGTTCTGACAACATTCCAGCAATAGTACTGAAGACTTGTGCTCCGGAACTCACCACTTCCTGAGCTAAGCTCTTCCAATACAAGTACAACACTGGCATCTGTCCGACAGCGTGGAAAATTGCCCAAGTGTGTCTCCTGTACACAAAAAGCAGGACAGCCCAGCCAGTTTACTCTTCTCTCAATCATCAGTAAAGCAATGGAAGGGGTCATAAATCGTGCTAGCAAGCAGCACCTGTTCAGCAATAACCTGCTCAGTGACACCAAATTGGGTTCCACCAGGACCACAATTCTTGACCTCATTACAACCTTGGTTCAAACATGGACAAACGAGCTGAATTCCAAAGGGAGGTCAGCCTTGACATCAAGGCCACATTCAACCAAATGTGGCATCAAGAAGCCCTAGCAAAACTGGAATCAATGGGAATCAGGAGGTAGATTTTCCACTGGTTGAAGTCGTACCTGGCACATTGGAAGATGGCTGTGGTTCTTGGAAGTCGTCATCTCAGTTCCAGGATCTCTCTGCAGGGGTCTAGGTCCAACCAACTTCAACCGCTTGATCAAAGACTTTCTCTCTATCATATGTCAGAAGCAGGGATATTCATTGTGATCACAATTGTTAGCACTATTCACGACTCCTCAAATACTGTAGTCGTCCATGGTTCAAATACAACATGATACTGACAAAAGACAGGCCTGGGCTGACAAATGGCAAGTAAAGTGTGTACCACACAAATGCCAGGCAATTATCATCTCCAATAAGAGACCATCTAACCACAGCCCCTTGATATTCAACGGTATTAGCATCACTGAATCCCCTAATATCAACATCATGGGGGTTGCCATTGACCAGAAATTCAACTGGACTCACTACATAAATACAGTGGCTAGATCTGCAGATCAGACGCTAGGAATACTGTACTGTGGTGATCATCTCCTGATTCTCCAAAACCTATCCACCATATACAAGACACAAGGCATGAGTGTGATGAAATAATCCTGACTTGCCAGGATGGGTGCAGCTCCATTAACATTCAAGAATGTGAACAACATTCAGGACAAAGCAGCCCTCTTGATTGGCATCACTTCCACAAACATCTATTCCCTCTATTACTGCCACTTAATAGCAGCAATGTGTACTTTAGGTCATTGTGCTATAATGTGCATTGTTAACTCAAATTTGCTATAACACGATTGACAAATTGGACACACTGTTTCTAAAGCATGAACATTTAAAACGTGTATTGGTTATAATGTGATTCTGGTCCCATTAGCTTGAATAGTACTGCTTTGCATGATTTTCTTATAATACGGCATTGCACGAGAATGGAACGACCGCGTGATAGCAGAACTGACTGTATCTACAAGATGTACTACAGAAATTTACAGAAAATCCATACACAGCATCTTCAAAACCCATGACCATTTCCACCTAGAAGGACAAGGGCAGCAGATACATTGAATACCACCACCTGCAAACTCCCCTCCAAACCACTCTGCTGACCTGGAAATATATCGCTGTTCCTGGGTGAAAACCGTGAAATTCCTTTCCTAATGGCATTTTGGGTCTACCTATAGCATGTGGCATGTACCAGTCGAAGAAGGCAACTCGCTACCACCTTTCCAAGGGCAACTAATAAATGCTGATCAGCCAGCGACCAGGTGCATTAAGGAAAGCCTACATGCCAAGTAGGTACGCTTATCCATTTACAATGGATTTGCTAATTGCTGTTAACTGACCAGGTGGGAGTCAAGGTCTGAGATAAAGGCCCATTTACAAGAATGTTTGAAGGGATAATCATTGTTACACATCTATAAATGAGCAACTAATTTTGAAAATATCTGCGTTCTGACAATACATGTTTCTTGCATTCTCGGCTAATTTGTTTGGCTGGGAAAGTTAGCTTCAAACATTGAGGTGTGAACCTCATATCATCTACAAATTTTCAAAACTCCCAGCTTCATTTTCAAAAATTATAGCCTGTACTTCCCCAATTTAAGCATCTCCTCCAGATTTTTCCAAGAAGTCCATGCTTCACTAAAGCTACACATTTAAGCATCCAAGATGTGTGGGCCCAAAACTCCGCAATTAACTCCTTCAGCTTCTTCACCTGTTTAGCTCACTTTTTTCTCATTTAAGGTACACTTAAAACCATACTTCATCCAAGCTTTTGGCAATTTGCCTCATTTTTAAAGGAGGTTCAGACTGCAGAGTCATACAGCACAAAAACAAACAAATGAGTCCAACTTGCCCGTGCCAACCAAGTTTCCCGAACTAAAAGGATCGGTACTGGGTCCTTTTATATAAAGGATTTGGGGACGAGAATTTCGGGAGGCATGGTTAGTAAATTTGCATACAACACAAAATTAGAGATATAGTGGACAGTGAAGAATTTACCTAAGATTACAAAGTGACCTTATCAATTGGGTCAATGGGCTGAGGAGTGGCAGATGAAGTTTAATTTGGATAAACGCAAGGTATTGCATTTTGCTAAAACAAATAAGGGCAGGACTTACACAATTCATGGCAAAGCCCAAGGTAGTGTTGTAGAACAGAGACCCCTCAGGGCTCAGGTACATAATTCTTCGAAATTTACAGCACAGGAGGACAGGCATTTAGCTCACTTGCCTTCATTGTCCAGACCTTTAAGTATAGGGATTGAGACATCATGTTAAGGTTGTACAAGATGTTGGTGAGGCCTCTCCGGGAGAACTGTGTGCAGTCCTGATTGTCTTGTTATAGAATTGAAGAGGGCTCAGAAAAGATTTACCAGATGAGAGGAGAAAGATTTAAAAAGGAGATCGGGGCAAGCTCTTTCCGAATAGTGGTTACAGTGTGGACAGAAATGACAGAGGAAGTGGTGGATGCAGGTACAGTTACATATAAAAAACATTTGGATAAGTACAAAAATAGGAAAGGTTCAGAGGGATATGGGCCAAACACAAGCAGGTGAGACCAGTTTAGTTTGGGAACATGGTTTCTGTGGCATAGTTGAACTGTAGGGTCTGTTTCCATGCTATATAATTGTATGACTCTATAACTAGTCCTACTTGCCTCTTATCCCTTTTAACCGTTTCCATTCATGTACTCCAAATGTCTTTTAAATGTTGTAACTTACCTGCATCTACCACATCCTCTGGCAGTTCATTCCACATACAAACCACCCTCAGCATCAAAAGGTTGCCCCTCAACTCCCTTTTAAAATGTTCTCCTCTAAGCCTAAAAAACATGCTCTTGAGTTTTGAACTCCCCTACCCCATGGGAAAGATCTTTGCTTTTCAACTCATCTATGCGCATCATGATTTTATAAACCTCTATAAAAAGGTCCCCCTACAGCCTCTGACACTCCAATGAGAAACGTCCCAGCCCATCCAGTCTCTCATTATAATTCACACCCTCCAGTCCTAGCAGCATCCTTCTAAATCTTTTCTGAACCCTCTCCCATTTAACAATATCCTTCCTACAGCACGGTGAGAAGAACTGTCTGAAAATGGCCTCACCAATGTCCTGTACATTAACTTGATGTCCCAACATATTTGTTTGATTGTTTTATTATGTTAAAAGATCCACACAGCGACAGATGATGGACCATGGCAATGATACTAGCAATTTAGAGGCCGAAGTTAATGTTCTGGGGACACAGGCTAAAATCCCACTACTACAGTCTGTGGAGGTTAAATGGAATTAATAGATCTGGAATAAATACTAGTCTTAATAATGGCAAACATGAAACTGTTGACTGTCGTAGATGCTCATGTGTATTCTTTTGGGAAGGAAATCACCTGGTCTGCCCTCCACATAATGCAGCCATGTGATGTCTAAACTAATACCTAGCAGGCCACTCAGGACAACTGGGTATGTATAACAAATGCTGGCCTCGCCAGTGATGCACAAATCCCACAGCCCAATTTAAAAAATACAAGATTCTAAGAGACAAGAGGGGTGCAGTTGATAAGTTAGGACTTTGTGGTGACCTCGGCCAGTGCAGGATGTTGGTGTCTTTCTGCAACACAAAACAAACCAGCCATCTGAGCTTAAAAGTACACAAATACAAAGCAATTACTAAACATTCTTTAATTTTTATCATTCCTATAACCTTCCAAAAAGATCATATTTTAGGTACTCAAATATTGCCATTGGGCAGACTTAAATCTTCTAAATAGTGGATTTTTCAAAGTGAGTTTAATAAGAGCTTATCTCCACCCAATCTAACTAGCTCCATCTGACAGATGAGACAGCAGGCAAAACCATAATGTTGCTAAATGCAGTTGTTTTGTTCTAACCGAGAGATGTTAATCTGTTGTTCAAAGCTGTATCAGCAACAAGAGATTTAAAAGCCACTTCCACTTCTGGCAGTTGGGTTTGAAATGGGTCAGTGAATACTTAAAAGTAAATTGTGCATGAATCTACAAGGCGTACACACTTGCTAGAAATTAATCTGTATGGTTAACGTCAGAGGGCCTGGTAAAATTCCAATCTCTCCTCACATAAACTGAAGTATAGTCAGTCAGTGAAAGATTATGATACAAAAGTTGGCTGATCATCTTTAACTATTCCACAACTGGAGCTAACACTACACAGGCAATAAAAGTTTAAAACAGGGTTTCAGTATTACAATAGCTGGAAAATATTTGAAATGCAAGCATGACTTCCTAAAAATTATCTAGAATACCAATGGTCCCTCAACTTTTTCTAATCACTGCGATGCATGCTTAGGATCCAAAATATGATTTAGTTTTAAAGATTATGCTTGTGTGAATGTAATGCTCCAAGCTAAATTACTAATTGAAATTATAGGCAAATGTGTCATTTTGAACATACATTTTATCAGTACTTCAGTTGTCACCAAGGTTGTACCTTTGATTGAATAATTTATCCCACTTAATATTTTGGCTCTGTCTTAGTTAGGTAAAACTGGATAAGGTCATATTTGTAGAAAATAGCAATGAAACTTTTCCCGAGGCAACACTTAAACACACAAGAGATATAAAAGTTACATTAATCCTCCTCATGAAAACTTTGATTATGTTAGTACAACATTTAAACGGCTACATTAGAATAACACAACTGTCAGTACAGGTGATTCACTAAAGAACATCTTTAACCTATCAGATAGAATAAAGTCTGATTATGACGAGGTTGGTTTCTGCTCTTATTACAACACTTGGAGGAAGCCAATTAGTTTCACCATTTACCAGCTTCAGCATGAAACCAGCCTGTTCTCCCTAAGAAATAGGCAGCCATTAGTGCCGGGACCTCTAGTAGAATGCTTTACAATGGCATGCAAAAACAGCATTTTACATTTATGAGCATCTGTCAGCTGTTTTCAATCTGATTACAAATTACTTCATGCAAGTTATACCAGAATGAGTAAAGCAAGCTACAAACTTATAATAAACAAACATGATCAATGTACATAAGTTATATGGAAATTTACATGACAACATCCTAATATCAAAAATGCAGAATTAGAAGTTCAGTTCCTCAACTCTCCCACCCATGTAATCTAGCTACAAAGATACCTCATTTATAAAACTTTAAGGTTCTACAAAAGTTTCAAAATACTATTTTCTTTTCAGTGATCCATTGCAGACAATGGTTTACATTAAGCCAATAGCAAAAAATATTTTTTTGCAACAAACAGCAAAATAAAAGTGTCAAGTCATAAGTTTTCAGCAGGTGGTAATCCTAAACAGCTAATTGTAAAATAAATTTTGGTTGTTTTTATCCAGTAAGTTCCCCCAGGAACATGCTGCATCCTTTTTTTCACTCCCCATCTCTTCCCAACCTCAGCCTTACTTCCCTTCACTAAAGGGAAATCACAATTACTGATCTCATTTCTAACCCATGAAAGAATAGCCAAAGCTAAAAATGTGAAAGGTCATCAACCTGAAACATTAATTCTGTTTCTCTCCACAGATTCAACCTGATCTGAATTTCTTTTGTTCTTATTTCAATGCTAAAACACCTCGGTTTAAGTAAGGGATTTCTCAGATCTCATACATATCCTACTATTCATTTTTCTGTATTTTGTCTTTCTGTACTGAAAAATCCGTTATTGACAGCTCCTACCCTCTTTCCTCTAGAAACAGAATACATTAGAAGAAGCCAATGCATAAAGCATTGGAAGATCATTTTCATACAATCATTGGGTGGAGCAGCAGTACAGCCTGCTAAAATAATGAAGTGTCCAGTACACAAGACAGCAGTTCCCAAACCTGTGCTTCACTGTGCAGAGAACCTCCAGGCAGCTGACAAGCATTAAGCTCCCAAACACTTTGGTCAGTAATATGCCATTAGCTTGAACCATCCAAAACCTCTGAATCCAGCACTGTGCATCTCCATACATGTTAACACTGACTTGTATGCAATGTTACAGTCAGAACTTCCCTCTCACCTCAATTTTACTTCATCTGTGCTGATGTTAACTTTTTTTTTGTTGTAGAAGTTCTTGTATCATAAAAAGCACAGGAAGCTAACTGCTTGTCAAGTCTCTCCAGTGCACGAGGTGTGTAGTTTTAGAAAAAAAAGACTACTAGAATTGAGGGTTTGGTTAAGATAAAGAAGGAAGCATATGTCAGGTATAGACAGGATAGATCGAGTGAATCCTTAGAAGAGTATAAAGAAAGTAGGAGTATACTTAAGAGGGAAATCAGGAGGGCAAAACAGGGACATGAGATAGTGTTGGCAAATAGAATTAAGGAGAATCCAAAGGGTTTTTACAAATATATTAAGGACAAAAGGGTAACTAGGGAGAGAACAGGGCACCTCCCCCCCCACGGTGTACCTGAGAACTCTGTGGGAAGCTAGAGAAGTGATTACTGGGCCTCTTGCTGAGATATTTGCATCACCGATAGCCACACGTGAGGTGCCGGAAGACTGGAGGTTGGCAAATGTGGTGCCACTGTTTAAGAAGGGCGGTAAAGACAAACCAAGGAACTATAGACGGTGAGCCTGACCTCAGTGGTGGGCAAGTTGTTGAAGGGAATCCTGAGGCACAGGATGTACATGTATTTGGAAAGGCAAGGACTGATTAGGGATAGTCAACATGGCTTTGTGCGTGGGAAATCATGTCTCACAAACTTGATTGAGTTTTTTAAAGAAGTAACAAAGAGAGTTGATGAGGGCAGAGCAGTAGATGTGACCTATATGGATTTCAGTAAGGTGTTCGACAAGGTTCCCCATGGGAGACTGATTAGCAAGGTTAGATCTTGTGGAATAAAGGAAGAACTAGCCATTTGGATACAGAACTGGCTCAAAGGTAGAAGACAGAGAGTGGTGGTGGAGGGTTGTTTTTCAGACTGGAGGCCTGTAACCAGTGGAGTGCCACAAGGATCAGTGCTGGGTCCTGTACTTTTTGTCATTTACATAAATGATTTGGATGTGAGCATAAGAGGTACAGTTAGTAAGTTTGCAGATGACACCAAAATTGGAGGTGTAGTGGACAGGGAAGAAGGTTACCTCAGATTACAACAGGATCTGGACCAGATGGGCCAATGGGCCGAGAAGTGGCAGATGGAGTTTAATTCAGATAAATGTGAGGTGCTGCATTTTGGGAAAGCAAATCTTAGCAGGACTTATAGACTTAATGGTAAGGTCCGAGGGAATGTTGCTGAACAAAAGTGAGCTTGGAGTGCAGGTTCATAGCTTCTTGAAAGTGGAGTTGCAGATGGATAGGATAATGAAGGCGGCATTTGGTATGCTTTCCTTTATTAGTCAGAGTATTGAGTACAGGAGTTGGGAGATCATGTTGCAGTTGTACAGCAAATTGGTTAGGCCACTGTTGGAATATTGTGTGCAATTCTGGTCTCCTTCCTATCGGAAAGATGTTGTGACACTCGAAAGGTTCAGAAAAGATTTACAAGCATGTTGCCGGGTTGGAGGATCTGAGCTACAGGGAGAGGCTGAACAGGCTGGGGCTGTTTTCCCAGAGCGTCGGAGGCTGAAGGGTGACCTTATAGAGGTTTACAAAATTATGAGGGGCATAGATAGGATAAATAGACAAAGTCTTTTCCCTGGGATCGGAAAGTCCAGAACTAGAGGGCATAGGTTTAGGGTGAGAGGGGAAAGATATAAAAGAGACTTAAGAGGCAACCTTTTCACGCAGAGGGCGGTACATGTATGGAAGGAGCTGCCAGAGGATGTCGTGGAGGCTGGTACAATTGCAACATTTAAGAGGCATTTGGATGGGTATATGAATAGGAACAGTTTGGAGGGATATGGGCTGGGTGCTGGCAAGTGGGACTAGATTGGGTTGGGATATCTGGTCAGCATGGACGGGTTGGACCGAAGGGTCTGTTTCCAAGCTGTACATCTCTATGACTACTACTCATTTTCTCTATTATTCAGTTCCACCTTGACATTCATAATGATATAGAGGAAAAAGGAGGCTAAAGAGCCCTCGTTGTTAAACTTCATGTGACCAGTTTTCTCCAAGAGATCCCTCTGACTGCTGCCAATGTTCTCAGGTGGTATCTTTTTGTCGTCATGTTCTTAATTCAATATTTCAGCTGTCAAGGCTATTTCAAATAGCGCTCTTCACCTTATGTTACACCTCAACTTTGGAAAAGCATTTAGGAGGATTTGAAACAGGTCATCAACAAAATCTTTATACTGCTGGGATATTTAAAAACAAAATATGGTTTGAACCTTCACCTTCTCACCAAAGAGAAATCCCCAAAACTCTAAATGTCAGTGTGACAAGTCAGGTGTCATAAGGGGTTATCAGCCTATACAGTCAATGTGAGGAAGTGCAAGTGTGCATGCCATTTGGTATCCTATTTGCAGGCTCCCCAAAAAAAGTAAACTTCCATAATAAAGGAATTCAGAAGTGTCAGTATAGACTTCTTATCAAGCGTTTCTTGCTTTGTACGAATGTTTTGACCATGGAAACTATTTTGCACCTTGCCCCCAGTCTCTGTATATAGATCCAACCTTTATCTCATATGTAATCTTGGATTAATTTATACAGTGACAACAAAAATGGGGTTCTGAATTTGAAATATATTGGCAGGGCAACAATAAGAAATAATCTCAAATTGGTTCTTAAAGTTAAACTGGAGCTGCAACCTCTTAACACAAAAATACACCAAAACTTGTAACCTTCATTACTCATAGTCCTACTAAATAAGTAAATGTAAATAGTTTACAATGAAGTCAAAAGGCGGCACAGCAAAAAAAACTGTCAATTATTTAGACTGAAAATAATTCAATTGTTCCAAATCTTTCAATGAAAGACACAGCAGCAGTGGTAGATATGCTTTATTTGATATGATAGCAGTTATACAATATTCTAGCATTGTCAATATAACCACATAAGGAAAACAGGCTATGAGATATTCCCCCTTGGTAAATGATTACCAGATCGAAATAAATACAATTACATTCGGGGAAAGTCTTAAGTGGCTGCTGCTCATGAGTCATAGGGAATCAATTTACTGACCAAATCTTTCTCAGCAACTACACATTTCTATTTGATAAACTTAAATCAACCTAAACTACTCATCTTTTGCAAATGCAGTTTCACAGTAACATGCAGGATGATGATCGTTGACAACTGCTCAATGTCAGGAGTAAATTAGCTCACCTCAGTTTACAATATACGCTTTATACCCCACAATGCAAAAGAAAAATAAAGACAACAGCATAATCTTGGAACATAGATTAGATTAGACAATTAATCTACTTTGCTTTCTGTAAAAATCCTTTAGGACATCCTGAGATTATGAAAGACATTATAAACATACGAGATTTTTTAAAAAACCAAAAGTGTTTTATGATCACATTCCATAAACTCCTCTGAACCAGGTATCACTTAGCAACCATTCTCTACTATACTCTCATTTTAACTCCCAAGAGAATGCAGTTTAGTGTACTATTGCTGAAGTAAGTTCTATTGCGAATCAAATCCTGCTTTTACTTCTCTGCAATTCTGGATTCTCTGCCTATTTCAGTACACCATTTCACACAGAGGCTGGCCTCACTGAAATGCTGGACTATAATTATAGTCCCATTAACTGGAAAGAATTCAGGCTGTGGAGTGACCAGGTATACCAGGTCGTATAAAAACAGATTAATTAGAAACAGGAGCCCTCTCATGGTGCAGAGATAGTGTCCCTGCCCCTGAACTGAGACACCTGGCTTCAAGTCACAAATACTCCAAACGTGTGTAATAACATATCTGATCAGGTTGGTTAGAAAATATAGGGCTCTTGCTGTGCAGTGGTAGTGTCTCTACCACTGAGCCAGGAACTTTAGGCTTGAGTCCCCGATTAAAAAATCTCTTCTGATCTATGTGAATCAGTGACACAATCACTACTCTAAAAGGCACCAGTTTTACCCATAAAACAGTCCATTTTAAAAATCAAAAATTGAAAATCATTTTACATCTGGGGTTGCAGATATTTACTGTTTGGAATAAAACAGAATCTGTAACAAGACAGAATAAAGCAACCAGTAGCACCTTCAAGCATATTAAATTTAGGTACACTTCAAACTGGTAGCATTAAAATGACACTATTACATCCTTAAAATATACAGTTAAATATCTGCTCAAGTTTAAGAATGGATCTTTTCAACATTAATTTATGCCCCCATTTGATTTAACATAGACTTCCTCACAACAGTGAACTCCCAGCTATAATTCTCATTCCAAATCATCATTCCAACACATTTCCCCATGGATTAGCGTGTCCTCATTGTCGATTTGTACTTTATTTTGCATGCACATTCAGATAAAATTTCACTAGACACCACTGCACATTTCCCTTCTCTATTCTGGGCCAACATTCAACGAACATGCTTTCCCCTATAAAGATCGTGTCCCAGATTTGACACTTTCAGGAGCTCACTTGTCACATGCATGCTCACTCTCAGAGTATGACCTTGACCCTATACCCACTACTTTCTTTCATTACTTAATACAAAACTCTATTCTTCGTTTGCATCATTGATAGATTTCCTCTATGCTTTATTCACTGCAAAAAAATTAATTATAAACCCACTCTTTAAATATATACAACTTTATTACACCAAACATGGAGGAAACCTATCCAATTCCTGTATTTACGTCTCTTCCTCTACATCAAATGTCATGTCTCCTGCTCACACATACCCGCATGCTCCTCTTCAACAGTACAGACATTTCACACGTTGTTCCTAACTAAGCTACAGCATAGGAATTGCTCGTTACCTTTCTAGCAGTGTCAAAAAGTGTGGTGCTGCAAAAGCACAGCCGGTCAGTCAGCATCTAGGGAGCAGGAGCGACGACGTTTCGAGCATAAGCTCTTCATCAGGAATGAATGACCCTGTTCCTCAGGTGCTGCCTGACCGGCTGTGCTTTTCCAGTACCACACTTTTTGACTGATCTCCAGCGCCTGCAGACCTCACTTTCACCCTTCATAATGGGCAAATGATACAACATTAAGTTAGCGAGTAATCCTTGGAACTAATCTTTATCAACTGGATTTGGGCACGAGTGAGGAAACCTGAAGGATGTAGAGCTTTGGGAATGATCTAAAGTCACCAACCAATTCCGGTCAAACACACTACGCTCGCCGCGAAGCTTTCTGAAAGGTTTCTCCTATTTCTAGTTCGTTCCTAACTCCTCCTTTACTATCCAACTCTCAACCAGCCACAGAAATTAAATATTGTATTAGCTAATCCACATCCTCTTCCCTCTCCATGGCCAAGCCACAGCTGGTGATCATTCACTCCCCCCTCCCCCTCCCCCGCCCTGGTAACACGGAACACAATCTGGAGATGGACTGGAGTGAGCCATGATCAAAATTAACTCCACCCGACCGGCTACCTTCCCTCCGCCTGACTCTCCGGGGCCTCCAGCGGCCGGGGCCTCCAGCGGCCGGGGCCCAGGCCCGCGGCTCACTCACTCACTCGACACCCGCGAATTGCGCTTCTCGAGCAGCCGCCACCCTCCACTCCCCGGAAGCCGATAATACGGGCCTGGTTCCCCGGACTGACCGGCACCCCCACGCCGCGAGCTCGAGGCTCCGGACAAAAGTGCCAGGGCCCAACCCCGTTCAGGCCCAAACACGGCCACTTGTACGGCCGGGCAATACTCACAGTAACCAGGCCAGTCATTGAAAACTGCTGAGCGCCGTGCACTTCCGAGCAGCGATTCGCACAGCGGCCACCTCGCGCACACTCTCTCACCGCTCAGGAAGTCTGGCGGCTACCAGCGGCCCCCGGCGCAGCCCGAACCGCCGCCGAGTCCACCCGAACGCCTGATCCGCGCCCGAGTCTTCCCGAACGCCTGAACCGCGCCCGAGTCTTCCCGAACCCACACCGAGCGGTTCCCGAGTCCACACGAACACCTGAACCGCCGCCATGTCCTCCCGAACCCACATCGAGTCGCTCCCGAGTGGTCCCGAACACCTGAACCGCCGCCATGTCCTCCCGAACCCACATCGAGTCGCTCCCGAGTGGTCCCGAACACCTGAACCGCCGCCATGTCCTCCCGAACCCACATCGAGCCGCTCCCGAGTGGTCCCGAACACCTGAACCGCCGCCATGTCCTCCCGAACCCACATCGAGCCGCTCCCGAACGCCTGAACCGCGCCCGAGTCTTCCCGAACCCACACTGAACGGTTCCCGAGTCCTCCCGAAAACCAGAACCGCCGCCGTTTCCTCCCGAATCCACCCCGAGCCGTTCCCGAACCGCTGCCGAGCCCTCTGGACGGGTTCGTGTCTTCCCAAACGCTCTCGGAAGCAGTCAGTGTAATGTTAGCGGTTATCCCTCAGACTGCGCGCGCGTGTTATCTCGGGTAAAGTGGGGAGTACGCTTCAGCATTTGGTGAAAGGGATTCGAGTTTAATTGCCGATATTCGTTAAACTTACCTCAGTGTTACCTATGAGCGGGGAGCACGGTATAACGGGTGTGACAGCGAGAATTGCCCCATGATAACACCATGGCGCCCGGTATTTCCGAGTGCAGGCCGCCCGTGCAAATGGCGCTGGTTGATTCCCGCCGAAACACGTGCTTTGGCGCTTGGAGCCGCAGGTGAGACTTGGCTGAAGGTGGGGACCAAGATGGGAATCAATCACCTGGAAGACTGAGAGGCACAACCGAAAGGCATGTGGATTGGAACGTGAACAGGAAGCGTTTCGAGGGATATGGCTAAATGGGACTAGATTAATTTAGGATATCTGGTTGGCGTCGACAAGTTGGATCAAAGGGACTGTTTCCCTGCTGTACATCTCTATGAACCCACTTGTGAGAAGCACTCCCTGTTGTCCTCAACACCTTTGAGAAGATATTTAAAAAGTCTACTAGAATGGCGCTGGGGATCAGGGCCTGCAGCCATACGGATGGCTTTGAGAGGATTGTTCACCTTCCAGCAGAGGGGTGCAACATCAATTAGAGCAACTAGAGAGAGAGAGAGAGAGCGAGCGGCCCCTTAAAGATCAAAGAGGTCCTCTTTGTATTGAACCTCAAATGAGTATTTTGTGGCAGATTTTACCATGGAGAAGGAAATGGAGGCTAGTGAACATGGAAATAAATATTGATATTTTGAAACCATTTCACATTACAGAAGAGGAAGTGTTGGAGGCCATAGAAACGTTAAAGGTGGATACACCTCCAGGACCTGACCTAATGTGTCCCAGAATGTTATGGAGAGTTAAGGAGGAAGTTCCAGGCTGCTGTGAAGAAATATTTGTATCATCTATAACCATGGGTGAGGTGCCAGATGATTGAAGAGTGGCTAATGTGCCTTTGTTTAAGAAGGTATGTGAGGAGAAGCCTGGGAACTACAGACATGTGAGGCTGACTTCAGTGGTGGATAAACTGTTGGAAGAAATTCTGAAAGATAGGATTTATGTACATTTAGAGAGATAAGGAATGATTTGGGACAGTCAGCATGTTTTTTTGTTTGCTATGGAAATAGTGTCTGACAAACTTGATGCAGTTTCTTGAGGAAGTAACCAATGGTGGCTCGCTGGTTACTACTGCTGCCTTACAGCTCTGGGGACCAGGGTTCAATTCCAGCCTCGAGCAACTATGTGTGGAATTTGTACATTCTCTTCATGTCTGCATGGATTTCCACCAGTTTCCTCCCACAATCCAAAGATGTGCAGGTTAAGTGAATTGGCCATGCTAAATTGCCCATAGTTTGCAGGCTAGGTGGGTTGCCATGAGGATTGCAGGGGGGGGATGTTCTTTTGAGGGTCAGTTGGATTCAATGGGCCGAAGGGCGCATTTCATGCTGTAGGCATTCTATGAAGATTGAGGGCAGAGACATAGACATTGTTAACTCAGACTTTAAGAAAGCCTTTGACAAGGTTCGCTTGGTAGACTAAATAGTAAAGCTAGATTACATGGGATTCAAGGTGAGCTTCCAATTGGATACAAAATTGGCTTAACGGCAGGAGACAGACTATGATGGCGGAGAGTTGTTTTCAGACTGGAGACCTGTGACCAGGGATGTTCCACAGGGATTGGTGCTGGGTCCACTTTTGTCATTTATATAAGTAACTTAGCTGAGAATATAGAAGGCATGGTTAATAAGTTTGCGGATGGAGCCAGAATTGGTTATAAATGGACATTGAAGGATGTTTTTTAAGATTACAAAGAAATCTTGATCAGTTGGATCAATGGGCTGAAGAGTGGCATATGGAGTTTAATTTGAATAAGTCCGAGGGATTGCATTTTGGTTAAACAAACAGGAGCAAGACTTCTTTACAATTAAAAGTAGGGGAGAAAGTGAGGACTGCAGATGCTGGAGATCAGAGCTGAAAATATGTTGCTGGAAAAGCGCAGCAGGTCATTCAGCATCCAAGGAACAGGAGAATCGACGTTTCGGGCATCAAGATTTCTTTGGAGACAGGAGACAGGAGGTTTAAAAATTAGTACAGTTCAGTTGTAAAATTGTCCTGGCTCATAATCTCCAGTCACTGTTAGCCATATAGCTAAAGCACCGTTATGATAATCCATTTGGAACAAATGGAAATCAATGAACCTGGAGAGGAAAAAAGTTTCAAAACCCTTATATTGGAAACATTGAAGTAATCTTTCTGACCAGTATTATGTAACCACATAGACATAACCTAAAAACCCAGACCTAAACAGGGAAGATATTTGAAAGGGTGACCAAATGATCGGTCAAAAGTGGATTTTAAAAGGGGTCCTAAAAAGTAGGAAGGACAGGCAACTGATCCAAGAGGAAACTCCTATCATGGTGAAGTTCATGGAAACATAACCACCGAAGGTACAGTGAAAAGAGGGCATTCTAGAGATTAAATTCAGAGTTTAAGGTTGCATTGCAGGTTAAATTTTCAGAAGGCACTTGATAAGGCACCACATGCAAAGGCTACTTAATGAGATACGATAATGTTGGAGATAGAATATTGGCTTGGACAGAGGACTGTTTAATTAATAGAAGGCAGAGAGTTAGGATACGGAGGTTCATTCAGGACGGTGTACCACAGGGATCAATGCTAGGCCATAATTATTTACTTCCTGAAGAAGGGCTTATGCCCGAAACGTCGATTCTCCTGCTCCTTTGATGCTGCCTGACCTGCTGCGCTTTTCCAGCAACACATTTTTAAGCCATAATTATTTACTGTATATTAATTATTTGTAGGAGGAAAGTTAATGTACTGTGGCCAAGTTTGCAGATGACACAAAAGTAGCTTGGCAGTAAGGATATAAACAGATTTAAAAGACTGGGCAAAAACTTGGCTTAGTTAGTATAATGTGGGAAAATGTGAAGTTATACTATTTTGAAGGCTGAATAGAGGAGTGGTATGGTACTTAAATGGAGAGGGACTGAATAAGTCTATAACACAGCGATTTGAGATTCTATGTGTGTGAATCACAAAAGCAAGCATCCAGTTCAGTGGGTAATGGGGAGCCAAATGGAATGTTGGCCTTTGTTTCAAAGGAAATAGAGTATAAAAATATGTAATGCTTGCTAAATACTGAACAGATTTAGGTCCTTCATCTAAGGGAAGATGCACTAATATTGGAGACTACCAGAGAAAGTTCACTAAGCTGTTTCCCGGTACGGAGACACCATCTTATGAGAAGTTGTGTACTTTGGATCTGTACTCATTGGAGAGTGAATCTAATTGAAAAATGCAAGATTATTAGGGAACTTGACAGGGTAGATTCAAAAAGGTTGTTTCCCATTTGGGAAGAGTCTAGAACCAAGGATATAATCTCAGAATAAGGAGTCACATATTTAAGACAGTGATAAGGGAGAAATTCTTCCTCCGAGAGTAGTGAATCTATGGAATTCTTAACCACAGACAGCTGTAGAGGTTGCTTGTTAAGGATATTGACTGAGATTTTTAATCCGTAAGAGAATTGAGCATTATGGGGAAAAAACAGTGGAGTTGAAGATTATGTAATGAGCCATGATCTTCTTAAATGGCAGAGCAGATTCGATGGGTTGATTGGCCTTGGTCTGCTCTTATATCTTCTAGTCTTCGATTTTCCAGTTTTGTACATTCTTGTTGAATGTTTGCATGCTTCTTCCCAATATACTTGCATAAGAAGGATAGGTGGGTAGAGCTAATGTTGGTAATTTGTCTAAATTTACAGAAAAGATACCTTGAAAATGAAGAAATGGTGGTTCAAAGATGTAGTGTTGAAGTGAGAGCAAATTATAAATATAAGGGACGCTGCTCCAGAAAATTGACAGCCATGTGTATTGTAAAGATAGTTTACAAGGTGGGGAAGTTGTCCACCTGGACATGGGGCAATATATATATTTTGGAAAGAATTGAAGGATTAGGAAGAACCCAGTAGTATCAGTAGGTAGCTGTGTCTAGTGGGGTCAGAAAGTTATGTTTAAGTCTTATTCCAAAGACTTGTGCACATAATCTACACTGACATTTAAGAGCAAAAAGAATGCTGCAAGACCAGAGGTAACCTCTTTTGAATAAGATGTTAACCAAGTCCCCATCTGTCCTCTTTAGCGCGTCATAAAAGTTCCTAAAAACCATTGAAGAAGACGAGGGTATTTATTCCAATGTCTGACCAATACTTGACGAAACAAAAACACAAAAAGACTGCCAAGCTTGGAAATCAGAAACTAAAACAGAAACTATTGGAAATTCTGCAGAAGGGCCGATGGACCCAAAAACTCTGATTTCACTCTGCAGTGCTGCCAGACCTGCTGAGATTTTCCAGCAATTTCTGTTTTTGTTTCTAGCCAATACTTAGTCCTTAATCATCCTTAATTCCTGATGAAGGGCTTATGCCCGAAACGTCGATTCTCCTGTTCCTTGGATGCTGCCTGACCTGCTGTGCTTTACCAGCAACACATTTTCAGCTCTTAATCATCTTTAACCTGGGTTACTTGTCATTATTACAACACAAGACCAGAATAGCATAGATGCTGAAAACCTTAAGAGGAGAAGATGCTGGAAATTTTCATCAAGTGAGGCCTTTCCTCATTGTCGCTCTTCCTATTCAACAACTTACATTCAAGAAAATTTACTTTCTGTTAATTCTCTGTTGGCCTGCAAACCTATCAAATAGCGTGCTTCAGCGTAATACTGTACCTGTCAGTTGCATAAAGTCCATGTTCAGCAAGACAGACTAGTCCCTTGATGCATCACTCAATCCATAAATGTACCTGTTTGATTTCCACAGCTCCCCTTCAACATCACACTTCTTAAAAGTGGCTTTGGAAACACTTCTCTTTTAAATTTTTCACCTTTTAAAGGAATGATTTTTGTATTGATTGACTTATATTCCCACAAATATGTAGCCTGGAGAGCTATGAGGGAATTTACTCTAACATCTTGATCTCAAAGTTTCTCTTTGAAATGCTAAGCCACTAATCTCATTCTAGCCATATTCTTTTTCTGTGTTGCACAAGTTTGTGATAAGATTTACTGTCCTCTAACTTGTACTTCAGAGCAATTACTAAATTCCTTCAAACTCTCCAACTCTATTTGTTCTTTTATTACATTATTACTCTTTTCCTTTTATTACTTTATTGTAGATTTTGTTTGTCACCAATCTCTACTAATCATAAAATTCTTAAATTGTTCTGCAGTCATTATTCTCTCACAGGCATAGTCAAGCTACAGCCTCTACTACATCTCCTTGAGTTTCAGGGCTGCTGCTACAGGATCAATCCTCAAAATTGCCAGTACATATTGTTTCCTCGTGCCAGAGTCACTCCCAGAAGCATTTTCTTGCTTTCCACATTTTCACCTAATTTTCCAGCCCATAGCTCTTAACTGTTGCCTATCACCTTAGCCACGTAGCCATGTATACATTTGCTGGGACTTTCAGTGATGAGAGCAGGAATGAGGCTTTGTAAAGAGTGCAACAGAGACAAAGCAGGCACAGCAGCTTCATGAAGAGCAGGAAAGAGAATAGAATAAGCAAATAATGTGAGACAGTGGCGACAGTAACTTCATAAAGATAAGTAGACCTGCGTGAGAAGGATGGTGGGACTGGGAGATTTAAAAAAACTGTGACAGAGAGCCCTTTCAACTTGTTTCTACATGTCTGAAATGTGTGACGTCACAGGAAAATGGGTGATTGGTAGGTGCTCTTTCTGTGTCTCTTTATTGGCCAAATTGTTGAACTCAGGTGATGTTATTACAGCCAAGATTACAGTTAAGGATTTTGCTATTAACATGTTTAAAGACCTAAATTGATTGCCTGCCCAGCCATCTCTATTTTATGTAATTATAGCATTTGAAACTCGTGGGTGCCAGTGGAATCCATGGTGACCACAATTGCAGCAAGTTTTGGCTGTTTGAGGAACTTTGGTTGAGAATTAATGAATGGAAGTCCAAGCTGAGAATGCTATGGAATTTCTTCTCCCAGAGGATCGTGAATGTCTGGAATTCATTAGCCTAGAGAGTTGTAGAGGCTAGAGTACAAAGTATTTCAAAAGGAGGCAGTTTTTTTTTTGAAATATTGGGGAGTTGAACACTATGCGCAGCTGCACAAAAGAGGAATTGAGGTCTGGCAGATCAGCTATTATCTTGTTGAGTAGAGCCAGGCTTGAGGGGCCAAATAATCACTCCTCCTATTTCTTGTGTTCTGATGTGATCTTGGTGAAGCACACACAATCCTGAGGGGACTTGATAAAGGGATATTTTCCCACAAACAGGATTTTTTTTCACTTAGAGTTATTGTTACGTAGAATTTGCTTCCTCAGAAAGCATTGGAGGTTGGTCCATTGAACTTATTCAAGAATGAGCAAAGTAGAGTTTTGACAACAGAATCAAAGGATCTGACTGGCAGAAATACGGTTGAGACCACATTTAGATCAGTCATGATCTTATTGAATGGCAAAGCAGTCTTATAGGGCTCTGAAGGTTATTCCTGCTCCAAAGACCTATCCCTGTACCTATTTTAACCAGTTTGTTCTTATTACTATCCAGATGCAACTACTAACCAGCACTGTGTAATTAAATGGACCTGTACTGTTGTTATTAGACTGAAGGTTTTTGTAATCAATATAATTCCCTCAGACTGATCAATAAGAAATAGGAACAGTAGTAGGCCATTTGGCCCCTCAAACATGTGCCACTGTTCAATAAGATTATGGCGGAGTTGACTTTCCTCATGTCCACTTTCCTGCCATTTCTGCATAACCCTTGATTCCTCTACTGATTAAGAATCATCATATTCAACTTCCAGACTTTCTATATTGGGCATCAGTTTGAGAACCCTGTTGTTTTCCTTTGGACAATTTATTATGTAATGGTATTTTGAGTAAACTGTAAACCACTTGTTAATAATTCCCTGGAAATTCCTGCAGTTTATTCATGTAGAGAGGGAGGTTTGGGGAGGGAATCCTAGAGCCTGGGGCCTGGCCTGTTCTATGTGCAAGGTACAAGTAAGACAGTCATAAGATTATGTATAATCAGAGTGCTGAACGTCCTCTGAAAATTTCTTTTTCTCTTATTTCCTCCACAGATTGTTTCTGTCAGTTTACCTGTGGGAGGACAAATACGCAGATCAGTACTGAAGCTAGAAATAGGGTCCTAGTCAGTATATTGCAGATAGTGACATTTAGCAATGTCAGTTCACCATGAATGATAATTAAGTATAAAGTACCAATGTGATATCGAAAGCTGTATGCACACCTTTCCAGTAATGCATGGTCTACATATTTGCAATCCTATAGTGGTGGCGGCTTCAGCTGCAGCTCTACCTCCTATGCTCCCTAAGATCTGAACAGTCTTTTACAGTGCGAAAAAGCAGGCATATCGGAGTGTGAGGACTCAACGATCACTGCTGATGGAGTGTAGACATTGAAGAAGGAGACTGAGGGACAATAACTTGGGAACTTGCCATGTTATCTGTTAAAATGGAGATTTGAGGAGGAGACTGGAGCAAAAGCTATGTGTGAGACAGCAGGGAGTATCAATCAAAGCAGTGATGTACAAAAGAATAAAGGAGGTGAGACAGTAATGGCTACCATTTAAGAGTTTCCAGACAGTCACCTTCCTGTACCTTTATGAGGATATTGAACCTTTCTTGTGTTAATCTACAGAGTTAGGCACCACATTCAATCCTGCTGGCCTCTGCAATTTGTAGCTTTACTTACTTGAGGCTGGCTGAATTGCAGGCTCATTTATAGCATGAATAACGAGGGTTGTAAGAATGTTTTATATTTTACTCTTTAACGGATGTACTGCTGGAGCTTCAGGGTGACCCAGCCTGCCTCAGAATCCAGGCACCCTTCTCAGCTTTTCCTGAATCGCCTGGCCCAAATTCCAATTCAGCCCACGCCTCAGGCTGAAAATAGGAAATGCAGGCAGCTGTTTTTAAAGGGTTGATTCATGGAGTCAGAATTTCTCGTGTCTCTGTGCAATTCAGGGTACAACATTGGAACCTGGCTATGAAAAACAAGAAATGCCTCGATCTTAAAAATACTTTGTAAAATATTCAAACTATTGTCATTGCATGCTACCTTTGATTAGGCTGAACATTAAATATGAAATGCTGTTGAATAAGGTGACAATATGTAGTGAAGAACATGCAGTGAAGGCATTAGCTACCTGTCAAAGACAAACTTAGAATCTAGTTGATTTCAATATTCGATAATGCTAAAATTGTTCTCTCTCATGCTGTGCTCCTGTGCAATCATATTCCCATCACATGCTGGAAATTCCTGGTTATTTTTATCTTAACAAGCACTCAAAATAATGGGGTTAGTGCTTTCATTTTCCATTTGAATATTATGGTCAAATTTAGTGATAACTCTGACCATCTAGCATTCAGTTAACAATGCAAAAGTACAACACAGAATCTGCAGTAGAGAAAAGAGGCCATTCAGCCCATTGCATCTTTGATGACTCTTTTAGATTAGATAGATTCCTTACAGTGTGGAAACAGGCCCTTCGGCCCAACAAGTCCACACCGCCCCGCCGAAGCGCAACCCACCCATACCCCTACATTTACCCTTTACCTAACACTACGGGCAATTTAGCATGGCCAATTCACCTGACCTGCACATCTTTGGACTGTGGGAGGAAACCGGAGCATCCGGAGGAAACCCACGCAGACACGGGGAGAACGTGCAAACTCCATACAGTCAGTCGCCTGAGGCGGGAATTAAACCCGGGTCTCTGGCGCTGTGAGGCAGCAGTGCTAACCACTGTGCCACTGTGCCGCCCACACGGTGGCACAAGAGCTATCCAATTAGTTCAACTCTCCTGCTCTTGTAGCCTTGCAAATTTCTCATTTTCTAGTATGTCTCCAATTCTATTGAAAAGATACAATTAAATCTGCTTCCAACACCTTTTTAGGCAGTGGATTCTAGGCAATAACAATTTGCTACATAAATCTCTTCTGGATTCTATCTCTAATTTCTAACTCTCATGTTGGTACAAACAGTTTTTCCCCATTAATACTATAAAAACACCTCAGAATTTTCAGTTCTAAAGAAGGATTACTTATTTCGAATCATTAACTCCGCTTTCTCTCATTAGATGCTATCAGACATGCTGAGTTTCCCTGGCAATTTCTGTTTTTGTTTCAGTATTTCTATCAAATCTTCTCTTAGCCATCTCTGCACTATGAAGAATAGTTTCAGTTTCTTTAGTGTTTCCATAAATCTGAAGTCCTTTACCTCTGGAACTATTTTGGTAAATGGTTACACTTAAGCACACTTTTCAAAGCCTTGATATCCATTTTTCCTGAAGTATTGTACCCTGAATTGAACACAATGCTGCAGCAATGTCTAGGTAGTAATTTATAAAGTATCAGCAATATGGCATTGCTTTTCACCTTGACGCCTCTATTTAGAATTCATACCATTTCATTTCTTTTTGCCTTATTTATTTTTCCTTACAAAATGCAATACTGGATTTTACTCTGGTGACATAGACAGATGTGTGACTGTGTCTCTGTCCTCTTGACATCTGTTACTACTGTGCAATCATATTCCCATCACATGCTGGAAATTCCTGGTTATTTCCGGAATATTAGTTATTGCATTTTCAAGTCTTGTCACCTTTAAACTATATAAATAGCCAAACACTCAAACTTAAGAGCAAGATTGGAAGCCTGAAATTTTCTGGTAAATAGCCTTGACATTTACAGTAATATCAAGACATGTCAATTCAGGCAACCTGACTAGAGATGCAGGTTTTTTTTGTGTGGCTTTTGTCTACATTCATTAATTTTAGCTGCAGAGCAACTCCAGTAATATTGGCAACATAAGAATATGGGTCAAATAGAGCTTTGCGATTATTCACCATGGCAACACTTGCTGAATGCGGTTGATCAAACATCAGGTGGGACAGTTTCCAACAGGCATCATTCTGCAGTTACAATCATAACTAAACTATTTGTATAGTGGAAATTTACAAGATTCCTCAGGGTCACAGTTTAAACTGTGTATATACTTTAAGCGCTTCATCTTATGTCCACGTTCCTGTACAAGGACATTAAATTAACCCTGTAGCTGACGTGCTAATATATATTTGCTTTCGGGGGAGTTGCTCACCCAGTACAAGAACAGGCTGTCCATAACTATCACATTTTCCTTTAAGTAATCCATTATGAGAATAAAAATAAATAAAGTTCTGAAACCAGAGAAATTATATGGAAGTTTTGTCAAGAAATTAATAAGGGAGCAGGAAGGCCTCCCTTATGGAATTGGCAGATCAATAACGAATAAAAAGTCTTGACATTCTACCACTCTTTCCTCCTTTTGAGACAAAAAGAAAATCGACTTGTTGACCAAGCTTTTAGTCACCAGGTGTCATATTTTCAGATATGATTCAATGTCCTGATGTAAGCACAGAAACAGACCCTTCAATCCAACTCGTCCATGCCAACCAGATATTCTAAATTAATCTAGTCCCATTTGCCAGCATTTGGCCCATATCCCTCTTAAACCCTTCCTATTCATATACCCACCAATTGCCTTTTATGTGTTGTAATTGTACCAGCCTCCAATACTTCCTCTGGCAGCTCATTCCATACACACACCACCTTCTGCCTGAAAACATTACCCATTAGGTCCCTTTTAAATCTTTCTCCTCTTACCTTACATCTATACCCTCTAGGTCTCCCCCACCCCAAGGGAAAGACCTTGTCTATCTATCCTATCCATGCCTCTCATGATTTTATAAACCCTCCATAAGGTCACCCCTCAGCCTTGCCTCCATGGAAAACAGCCCCAGTCTATTCAGTCCCTCCCGAGAGCTTAAACCCTCCAAACCTGGCATCATCCTTGTAAATCTTTTCTGAACCCTTTCATTGTTTCACAACATCCTTCCAATGGGAAGGAATTGCACACAATATTCCCAAAGTGGCCTAACCAATGACTTATACAGCCACAACATGACCCCCCAACTCCTGTACTCAATGTTCTGACCAATAAAGGAAAGCACACCAAACACCCCTTCACTATCCTAGCTACCTGCAACTCCATTTTCAAGGAGCTATGAACCTGCACTCCAAGGTCTCTTTATTCAGCAACAGTCCCTAGGACCTTACCATTCAGTGTATCCGTCCTGCCCTGATTTGCCTTTCCAAATACAGGACTTCACATTTATCTAAATTAACCTCTATCTGACACTTCTCTGCCCATTGGCCCATCTGATCAAGATCCCATTGTACTCTGAGATAACCTTCCACGCTGCCCACTACACCTTCAATTTTGGTATCATCTGCAAATTTACTAACTATATCTCCTGTGTTCACATCCAAATCATTTATATAAATGATGAAAAGCAGTGGACTCAGCACCAATCTTTGTGATACACTACTAGTCACAGTCCTCCAGTCTGAAAGGCAACGCTCCACCGCCACTCCTACCTTTTGAGCCACTTCTGTATCCAAATGGCTAGTTCTCCCTATAATCAATGTTATCCAACCTTGCTCACCAGTCTACCATGAGGAACCTTGTTGAACGCTTTACCGAAGTCCATATAGATCACATCAATCGCTCTGCCTTCATTAACCTCTTAATTACTACTTCAAAAAACTCAATCAAGTTTGTGAGACATGTTTCCCCCACACAAAACCATGTTGACTATCACTAATCAGTCCTTGCTTTTCCAAATACATGTCCGTCCTGTTCCTCAGAATTCCCTTCAACAACTTGCCCACCGCTGATGCCATATTCCATCTGATATAGTTTTCCTCACTCGCTTAACCAGTTTATATCCGTCTGCAGACTCAGTGTCATCCTCACCATTTCTTTTCCAACTATTTTTCTGTCATTTGCAAACTTGACTGTAGTACATAAAGGTAAACAATAATGAAGTGGCTACACTAAAAAGCCATGGGCAGATGTTTTGAACATATTTCTGAGCTTCCTATTCCCATGGCCCTCAGTATATTTTGGAGCCACTCTCTCATATTAGAAACATACCTTTAGGAAGCAAAAATATAGCTCTTTAATAAAGTGTGTGCATACAAGTATATTATCTGTAACCATTGCCTGAGCAAGAGTGAATGAATCAAACTTTTTTTCCCTTTTTAGGTTAAGCAGAAAGAGAAAGGAAGGCTCCAAATGCTGATCACTAGGAAAGAGGGTAGGTATTGGCGCCAGTGAAGGAATTGGATTGAACTAACATTTTCATTCATCTCTGCTGGGATGCACGTTAAGGTGACCTTGGCACGTTACACATGAAAGTGCATGGACCAGAGAAGGAGGGTGCGTGTCTGTTCAGCTAAGTATCTCAAAACCAGCAGTTGAGTTGCTGAACCCACTCACCCACCATTCAGTCAGTCGGTCTTCACCCAGTCACGCACCCCACTCAACACACACCTGCCCACTGCCACTAGCCCACCTAACTTTTATCTCTCCACACCCCAACCCCACCCTTGCCAATGTTTCATCTAACCATCATTTCCCTGCCCTACTGAATCCCATCGACCTCTCCAAACTTCATCGTTCAAAATGCCACCCCAGGCCTGCCCTAAAAGTAGCCTAATTGACATTCATATTTTCCCCAAGCCATTGTCTCCGAAAGCCTCCCATCCTTATCCAGTGCACTCAGTACCATGACTTGGGGCCTTGGGCTGAGTTACTTCACTCACATTGTGCAGCCATGATCTTACTGAATAACAGCAAAAGCTAAACAGGATTGCAAGGCCTACTCCTGCAAAATAAAATGTTCATAGTTGTTCTCTAAACTGGTAATGAAAGACTTCATAGATGAGGTGTTGAGGTCTTGAACCCTTTGAATATTTATTTTATTTTAAGGATACAGGTCCATGTGGGTGACCATGCCCAAGCAACTGTCTACATTTTAAACAATCCCAAGAAGATTTGAATTCCTGGGTGTAATAGCAGAGACAGTCCTCATATGGGACCTCCAGTGCACACAGTACATAGCTTCCAGTACACATGTTCAACCTCATCATTGGACGGTGCTTTACCCTGGTTCATCCTTAAGGTTTTCATCTACATTGGTCAAAGTCTGCTCACGCTGCATGGAGAGAGATTCTTTAGTTTGAATATTTGTGACCATTCTTGGAGGCTTGGGAGGATATGGAAGGTGGAAAGAGGAGAATATGTTGTCATGATTCTGCTCGAGCTAACCACCTTGTTAAAGTTTTTGTGAAGATCTGTAGCTCGGGAAGTAGTTGGATTCGTTGTTGGTCTATTTGCCGAGCTGGTAAGTTTGGGGCAGACGTTTCATCCTCTTTTCTAGGTGACATCATCAGTGCTGTGTTGCCTCCTGTGGAGAGCTGCTGTACTGTTTCGCTTCGAATTGATGTGATTCCGTTTGAGCTGTTTCCGGTTGGTGTCGGTTCCGATTTTTCCATTGCAGCGGTTTGTATATCGGGTCCAGGTCAATGAGTTTGTTGATGGAGTCTGAGGATGAGCACCAGGCTTTCAGGAATTTCCTTGCTGTTCTTTGGTAAGCCTGACCTAGTATCATTGTCTTGTTAAACTTATGGTTCTTGTCCGTGTGTATGGAAACCAGGGAGAGTTGGTTGTGTTGCTTAGTTGCTAGTTGGTGTTCATGGATGTAGGTCGCTAGCTGTCTGCCTGTTTGCCCTATGTAGTGCTTAATGCAGTCGCTGGATGGGACTTTGTAAATTACATTTGTCCTACACATACTGGGTATGGGTCCTTTATTCTGGTGAGCTGCTCTCTGTGTGGCTGTTGATTTGTATGCTGTCAAGATAGTTGGATGCTGTCAGTGGTTGGAGCAGTTTAGTCGTCAGTTCCGAAATGTTTTAATATATGGGAGAGTAGCTGTTGTGTTGGGGCATGCCTTGTCTTCTTGGTGTTGCATATGAAGGTGCCTAATTAGGCACTATGTAGGACAAACAGGTAGACAGCTAATGACCCGCATTTAGGAACACCAACTAACAACTGAGCGACACAACCAACTCTCCCTCGTATCCATACACACGGACAACAAGAACAACAGGTTTGACTGAGACAATGATACTAGTCAGGCTAACCAAAGAACAGCAAAGGAGTTCCTGGAAGTCTGGTATTCATCCTCCGACTCCATCAACAAACTCATTGACCTGGACCCGATATGCCAACGCTGCAATGGAAAAAACGGAACTGGCACCAACCGGAAGCAGCGCAAACGGAATCACATCAATTCAAAGCAGAACAGTACAGCAGCTCTTCACAGGGGGCAACACAGCACTGATGATGTCACCTAGAAAGGGGACCAAATGTCTCCACACAAGCCTACCAGCTCAGCGAACAGACCAACAACCAATCTAACAACCTTGTTTCATGAAACCCTGTGATACTTTTTTTGTACGTGAGCTGTGTCTGCCACTGGCATTAATTGTTCCACCCTAATTTCTTGAAGTGGTGATAACGGGCTCTCTTTTTAAGTCACAGAAAACCTTTGTAATCAAATGATTTGTTTCTGAGTGAAGTTAAGAGCCAGCTATGCTGTTGATCTGTGGTCACTTTATAGTCAGATTGAGTAAAGACAACAGATTTCCTTCCTTAAGGTGTAGCAGTTTGTTTTTAGGGCAATCCAACAGCTTCATGATCATGTTTACGAACTTCATACAACTTCTCAACTATTTTCTTTAATAATTCAAGGTCTCAAATTTCCATGGAAAGATTTGAAAGTATGCTGTCTGGAAAACTTGACCACATTATCACTCTTAATCTCTGTGCTTTAAAAAGGATTCCTCCAATTCAGTGAATACTTGTTAACAGACACTTAATGGTTACATGACAAACCTATCAGCCTTCAGCCCAAGACAAGCTTCTGACTTTGCCACCATGATCCTTTCCTTCATAATTACATGAAGGCTATCCTTTTCAAATGGGTAATGGGAATTACATTTTCTTTGGCTCTCCTTGAAGATTTTACTCTATCACATGGCACCCAGTCGGAATCTTGTACATACGTTCTTGTTATTTGGGAGTCTATCACTGTGTCGTCAAAAATGCTATCGAACTTCACAATCTGCTCTGTAAACTCAGTTTGGTTTGGGTTATTTTGTGCCAAGAAATATTCATGCCATGCAAATGCGGGGCAGTGGCCATCTCCAGTAACAGAGAATCTGGCTATCTCATGTTGACATTAATTTGCATTACCAATGTTAATACCAGGGTGATAATGATGATTAAATCTGTTTCAGGTATAGCTGGAGGGATAAGTATGGACCAGGATATTGAGGATAACATCATTTCAATAGTGCCATAGGATATCCTGTGTCTCCCTCAGAGGACAAACTGGGACTTTGTTTAATATCTTATTCCAGATTAGTGCACCTACAGTGGTGCAACATTCTGTCACTATGTCGAACTGAAGTGTCAGTTTATGTTAATTACTCATTTTGTGGTGCAGCAGTAGTGGTAGAACCTCTAGGCCAGTTAAAGCCCCACTTGCCCCAGATATTTGTCATAATATGTCTGAACAGCTTGATCAAAAATATCTATTTAATACTCATGTCTTGGGAGCTGCTATCTGGTTGAAAGGCAAGTGCTAATGCTGAGCCACAGCTGCCAATGAGGTTGAATTTCAGATCATGTTTCAATTGCTACAAAAAAGACCTAATAGTTTCATTCCCTTTATGTCAATTAAGTTTTTGGGATCACTGCCGCTTTTCCCTACCAGTTAGGGTATGAATCTTTGTACAATACTTTGAACTGTGCTGTTTTGGTGCCACCTTGTGGTTGGAGTTAAAAAGCACACAACACCAAGTTAGAGTCCAACAGGTTTATTTGGAAGCACTAGCTTTTGGAGCACTGCTGGTGCTCGAAAGCTAGTGCTTCCAAATAAACCGGTTGGACTATAACCTGGTGTTGTGTCATTTTTAACTTTGTACACCCCAGTCTAACACCAGCATCTCCGAATCATGACCTTGTGGTTGATTGTGATGTATAGGTAGAATGGTGAAGGTATTCCAATGACAGGTGAATTTGGATAACAAAAAAAAAGTTCTCGTTACAGGTTTTAAAATTAGGCGTTTTTCAGGTTTCGTTTTTAGTGTCAAATTCAGGAAAAAGAAATTGACTCAAGTGTAGAGAAAATTGGTGAAATATGCGTAATGATAAGGTCCTGGGGAGTATTGGTGAACAGAGACCTTGGAGTGCAGATTCATAGTTTCTTGAAAGTGGAGTTACAGGTAGATAGGATAGTGAAGAAGGAGTTTGGTATGCTTTATTTGTCAGAGTATCGAATATAGGAGTTGGGAGGTCATGCTGTGGCTTTACAGGACGTTGGTTAGGCCACTTTTGGAATGTGGTGTGCAGTTCTAGTGTCCCTCCTATCAGAAAGATTTACAAGTATGTTGCCAGGGTTGGAGAGTTTGAGCTATAGGGAGAGGCTGAACAGACTAGGGCTGTTTTCCTGGAGCGTCGGAGGTTGATGGGTGACCTTCTAGGGTTTCTAACATCATGACGGGCATGGATAAGGTAAATAGACAAGATCTTTTCCATAGACTGGGTGACTCCAGAACTAGAGTATACAGGTTTGGGTGGGAGGGGAGAAATGTAAAAGGGACCTAAGGGGCAACTTTTTCACACAGATGGTAGTGTGTGCTTGGAATGAGCTTCCAGAGGAAGTGGTGGAGACTGGTACAATTACAGCATTTAAAAAGGATCTGGACGGGTATATGAATAGGAAGGGCTTAAGAGGGATATGGACCAAATGGGACTAGATTAGTTAGGATATCTGGTCACCACGGACGAGTTGGACTGAAGAGTCTGTTTCCATACTGTACGTCCAGAACACTTACATTTTATTTGGAACATTTCTGTTTCATTCACTCCTTGGATTTGAGTGTTGCTGATTGCCCACCCTAAATTACCTTCTCAACCTGCTGCAGTGCATATGATGTTAGTACACACAATGCTTTTTGGGAGGATCTTTGACCTGTCTACAGTAAATGAATGGCAGTACAAGTGGCCATGTCTGATGGCGAGTGGAATTTACAAGGTATTTCTTTCTGCTTTTTGTTCTTTTGAGGTGGCTGAGGCCAGAAGTATGGAAGATGTTGTTCAAAGAGCCTTAGTGAACTATTGCAGTTCATTTTGTAAATAGTATGCACTTTGTACCAGTGGTGGAGTGAGTGAATGTATAAGGTGGATGGGGTGTGGATCAAGTGGGCTCCTTTTAAGTTGAGTGCTGTTGAGCATCTTGAACGTTTTTGGAGCTGTATTCATCCAGGCAAGGAAAGACGTTTCTGTGGCCAACAGAGAAAAATCAGAATGGTATGTTGCTTCCCTGGTGCCAGGATCAAAGATGTCTCAGAAAGGGTGCAGAATGTTCTCAACAGGGAGACGGGCCAGCAAGAGGTCATTGTCCACTTTGGAACCAACGACATAGGAAGGGAAAAGGTTGAGATTCTGAAGGGAGATTACAGAGAGTTAGGCAGGAATTTAAAAAGGAGGTCCTCGAGAGTAGTAATATCTGGATTACTTCCCGGTGCTACAAGCTAGTGAGGGCAGGAACAGGAGGATAGAGCAGATGAATGCATGGCTGAGGAGCTGGTGTATAGGAGAAATTTTTGGATCATTGGAATCTCTTTTGGGGTAGAAGTGACCTGTACAAGAAGGACGGATTGCACCTAAATTGGAAGGGGACTAATATACTGGCAGGGAAATTTGCTAGAGCTGCCCGGGAGGATTTAAACTAGTAAGGTGGGGGGTGGGAGCCAGGGAGATAGTGAGGAAAGAGATCAACCTTAGATTGGTATAGTTGAGAACAGAAGTGAGTCAACAGTCAGGGCAAGCAGGGACAAGGTAGGACTAATAAGTTAAACTGCATTTATTTCAATGCAAGGGGCCTAACAGGGAAGGCAGATGAACTCAGGGCATGGTTAGGAACATGGGACTGGGATATCATAGCAATTACAGAAACATGGCTCAGGAATGGGCAGGACTGGCAGCTTAATGTTCCAGGATACAAATGCTACAGGAAGGATAGAAAAGGAGGCAAGAGAGGAGGGGAGTGGCATTTTTGAT
>NC_057736.1:42830567-42853301 GCF_004010195.1 Chiloscyllium plagiosum | reverse complement strand
GGCAGATGTTTGCAGGTAAAGGGATGGCTGGAAAATGAGAAACCTTCAGAAATGAGATAACGAGAATCCAGAAAAAGTATATTCCTGTAAGGGTGAAAGGAAAGGCTGGTAGCTATAGGGAATGCTGGATGACTAAAGAAATTGAGGGTTTGGTTAAGAAAAAGAAGGAAGCAAATGTAAGGTACAGACAGGATAGATCGAGTGAATCCTTAGAAGAGTATAAAGGCAGTAGGAGCATACTTAAGAGGGAAATCAGGAGGGCAAAAAGGGGACATGAAATAACTTTGGCAAATAGAATTAAGGAGAATCCAAATGGTTTTTACAAATATATTAAGGACAAAAGGATAACCAGGGAGAGAATAGGGCCCCTCAAAGATCAGCAAGGCAGCCTTTGAGGAGCCACAGAAAATGGGGGAGATACTAAATTAATATTTTGCATCAGTATTTACTATGTAAAAGGATATGGAAGATATAGACTGTAGGGAAATATAGACTGTAGGGACTGTAGGGTGACATCTTGCAAAATGTCCATATTACAGAGAAGGATGGGCTGGATGTCTTGAAACGCATAAAGGTGAATAAATCCCTAGGACCTGATCAGGTGTACCCTAGAACTCTGTGGGAAGCTCAAGAAGTAATTGCTGGGTCTCTTGCTGAGATATTTGTATCATCGATAGTCACAGGTGAGGTGCTGGAAGACTGAAGGTTGGCAAACATGGTGCCACTGTTTAAGAAGGGTGGTAAAGACAAGCCAGGGAACTATAGACCGGTGAGCCTGACCCCCATCCTCCCAGCTGTTTAACTGTCTGTATCATTTATGACTGCAAATGGCAGAACTGCAAGATTTTAACCCGGGAATGTACATGAAGTTAGGATTGGCTTGATTTGTTGATAGTTCCGTCAGTAGCACGTAACATAGGTCAAACTCATCCAGAGTAAATCTCATTACCTCAGACATAGTGCATGAGGCAAAGATGATGCAACAATATGATGCCACAGATTTGAAGGAAGATAAAGCAGCATTCCATAATTTTTCAAAACCATTGACAATTGGTAGTGTAAACAAATGTTTTCCAAAATCCCAGCCCCTCTACCAAGACACATGGGCACTTTTTTTAAAGTAAATGTATCATGGTGTATGCAGCTAAAACAAGTCAGTTGGTTGAATATGCATGATATAACTGGCTACTTACAAAGATCCAAGTGTCTGATAGCCTGACGATCCTCAGTCAGCACATTCCAAACCCATAACCACTTCCATCCAGTTGGACAAGGGCAGTTGACCTAGTAAAACACCACTGCTTGTATGTTCCCTCCCAGCCACTCACCATCCTGACTTGGAAATATATTACTGTTCCTTCACTGGTGCTGGGTCAAAATCCTGGAATTCTCTCTCAAATGGCATTGTGGTCAACCCACAGCAAGCGGACTGCGGTGGTTCAAGAAAGCAGCTCTCCACCACCTTTCTCAAGGGCAACTGGAGGTGGGCAGTAAATGCTGGCCAGCCAACAACACCCACATCCCATGAATGAACAAATAAATCATCTTTCTGTGCCCTACCTCACATATGAGGAGCTGCCTGTAGAAACCGTAGTTAGCATATCAGACCAGGGAAGCTGAAATAAAAGCACTTTATAAGGGTGAGGGAAAAGACCTTTTTAGGAGAAAACACACTGTGGAGCTCACAACGGCTGTGGCCCACATGGATATATTTGACAGAATCCTTGGAGTCACTAGAGTCTTTAACTGTTCATTTTTGTGTTTAAACAGGAACTGACCTTGTAGATCCAGGATATGCCCAGCCGTCAATGGGTAGATTTTAAGGAACATCTTAAAGGAGACTTTTAAAATGGAGAGAATTCCAAGTTCCTAAATGAAATACAATGTACTTGATATCCAAATTATCGTACTTTCTTTACAATCTTCAGAGATAATATAGTGTCAGTGAAAAGAATGTGCTCACACTAATTCACATTAAAAGTGAATTCTCCCACTTTGTGAAAATATATTCATGGCATGTGGGTGCTGCTGGCTGAACCAGTTTTCTTTATTTACAGGATGAGGGCATTGCTGACTAGGCCAGCATTTATTGCCCATCCCTAATTGCCCAGAGGGTAATTTAAAGTCAACCACATTGCTGTGGATCTGGAGTCACATGTAGTCCAGACGAGGGAAGAGTGGCATTTTCCCTCCCTAAAGGACATTAGTGAACCAGATGGGTTTTTCCAACAATCATTCATGGTGATTGTCAGATGTTTAATTCCATATTTTTTTAAAAATTAAATTAAAATTCCACCATCAGCTATGGAGAAATTTGAATCCAGGTTCCCCAAACATTCCCTAGGTCCCTGGATTAACAGTCCAGCGATAATACCACAAGGCCATTGCCTCCCATGACTATTATGTATTTATTACTCATTCTGAACTGCCTTGGAGAAGACATTTATGTATCTTAATATTTTTCTATAATTTTGAAAATCAATAAAGTATTCGGAGAAAAAGAAAATACTGTTCAATGATTTTTTTTTTCCCATGTTGCTCACAACAGCGTATATGAAATTACCTTTGAATTTCTGGAGACCCAATGGGAATTCTGGAAGATTGGCACCTCCAGTAACTCTCTGTGGGTGCTTGGGTGTCTGTTAAATGTCAGGCAAGTATGCATTAGTGTACATCATTGGGATTGCTGTGTGACAAGGTTGCACAACAAGCCCTGTGATGTTCAGCATATTAGTGTCTTAGCTTTTAATAAGATGCAGAGTGATTTGTAAATAACTCGCTCTGCATCCTTGGTTAAACGGCTGGCATTATAAATATGTGCACCCACCCCATCTGGATTCTGACTACTCTACATTAGTTCTTTAAGTTCTCTCACTGTTTAACAAGCTGTTGAATAAATATTCAGCACCAGTGCTGTGTAGAACATGGCTGAAGAATCAGAGTTATAAAGCATGAAAACAAACCCTTGAGTCCAACTTGTTCCTGCCAACCAGATATCCTAAACTGATCGAGACCCATTTGCCAGCATTTGGCCCACATCTCTCTGAACTCTTCCTGTTTATGTACCCATCCACATGTTTTTTAAATGTTGTAGGTATACCTGCCTCCACCATCTCCTTGTGGCAGCTCATTTCATACCCACCATCAGCTATGGAGAAATTTCATACATGACCCTCTGTGTGAAAAAATTGTCCCTTAGGTCTCTGTTAAATCTTTCCCCTCTCACTTTAAACCTCTGCCCTTGAGATTTGTACTTCCCTATCCTGGGGGAAAACACCTTGGCTATTCAACCTATCCGTGCCTCTCATGATTTTATAAACCTCAACAAGGTCAACTCTCAGTCTTTGGATCTCCAGGGAAAAACACAGCCTATTCAGCCTCTCCCTATCTTTCAAACCCTCCAAATCTAACAATATCCTTGTCAATCTTTTTTGAACCCTTTCAGGTTTAACAACATCTTTCTAATAACAAGGAGACCAGAATTGAACACAACATTCTAAAAGTGGCTTCACCAATATCCTGTACAGCCTAATTCCAAGGTGGCACTGATACAGGGAAAATCTTTGTGAGATCTCTGCAGTAGATCTTATTCTCACACTTCTGCACTTTTAATCCTCAATTCTAAGTCTGTCAAAACAACTAACATATTCTCTTAAATCGATACACTGCCCAACAGATTCAAGAACAGCTTCTCTGCTGTTTATTAGACTTCTGAATGGATTTCTCTAATTTCAAATCCAAAGTTGATCTTGCTTTTTGTGCACCTTCTTTGCAGCTGTAACTTTATTTCCTCACTCTGTTCAATCACCCAAAGATCTTTGTACATTATGATCTGCCTGTTCTGCACACAAAACAAAACTTCACTGTGCCTAGGTACATGTGACAACAATAAACCAAATCATAGCCGCAACATGACTCTCAACTCCTATACAGAGAAACCTCAATTATCCGGCACTTAATTATCCGAATTTCAGATTATCCAAATAAAATTGCAAGATCCCGATGCTTGGCTAAACTGTGTTATCCGGCATTCGATTATCTGAACAAAATACTGTACGCTCATGTCATTCAGATAATCGAGGTTCCTCTGTACTCGGTGCACTGACCAATGAAGGCAAGTATGCCAAATACTGCCTTAAACACCCTACAGCTCCACTTTCGAGGAACCGTGCACCTGCACCCTTAGGACTTTTTGTTTGCCAATGCTCCCCAGTACACTACCTTTAAGTGTATAAGTCATATTGCACCAAAATGCAACACCTTGCATTTATCTAAATTAAACTTCACCTGCCACTCAGCCCATTGGCCTGTCTGATCAATCTCCCATTGTTCTCTGAGATAGCCTTCTTCACTGTCCTTGACACCGTCAATTTTGGTGTCACCTGTAAACTTAATAATCATAACTCCTATGTACTCATCCAAATCATTTATATAAATGACAAGACAGTGGACCCAGCACTGATCCTGAGGCACACGACCAATCACAGACCTATGGTCTGAAAATCCACACCCTTTGTCTCCTTTCTTAAAACCAATTTTGTATCCAACTGGCTAGCTTTCCTTGGATTTTTACTGCTAACCAGTCCACCATCTGGCTTGCTACCGTATTGATGTCTACCTTTCTGCCTTCAAACTTCTTTGTACCTCTTCAAAAATCTCAATCAAGTTACTGACATGATTTCCCACGCACAGAGCATTGTTGCTATCCCTAATTAGTCCTTGCCTTTCTCCCCTTTGAAGCCGCCTTCTCCTTTTCACCGCATCTTAGCAGCACCCTCCCTAACAGCATGTCTCTCCTCCCACCATTGTAGCCTTTCTGGCCAGGCCACCTCACCTCTTCCCAGCACCACAATTCTGGTTTCTTGTTCATCTTTTGGCCCTTCATCTCCACTACTCACTTTCTCACTGCTTCTCCTTTATCTGTCCAATTGGTCTTATTGAATCAGTGTAATACAGCATGGAAACAGGCCCTTTGACTGAAACTGGTCCATGCTGACTATAGTGCCCACTCAGCTAGTTCTAATTGCCCACATATGAACCAGATCCCTCTAAACACTTCCCATCCATGTACATATTCAAATGTTTTTTAAATGTTGCTATTGTACCTGTCAGAACCACTTTCTCTGGCAGACCATGTACTACTCTCTACATGAAGAAGTTGCCTCTCAGGTCCTCCTTGAATCTATAACCTCTCACCTTAAACCTATGCGCTCTAGTTTTCAATTCCCCATCCCTGCGAAAAAGACTATCTGCATTCATCCTATCGATGTCCCTCATGATTTTATACACTTCGATAAGTCAACCCTTGTTCTCCTACGTGCCAAGGAATAAAATCCTATCCTGGCCAACCTTTGCCTTTTAACTCCTGGCAACAGCTTCATAAATCTTCTTTGCACTCTTTCCAGTTTAACTATGACTTTCCTGTGACAGGGTAGCCAAAACTGTACACAATACTCCCAAGTGTAGCCTTACCAATGACTTATACAACTGTAACATAACGTCCTAACTCCTATATTCAACGTGGAGGAGCTGGTGTTGGACTGGGGTGGACAAAGTTAAAAATCACACAACACTAGGTTATAGTCCAACAGGTTTATTTGGAAGCACTAGCTTTCAGAGTGCTGCTTCATCAGGTGGTTGTGGATCATAAGACACAATTTACAGCAAAAGATTACAGTGTCATGCAACTAAATGATATATTGAACAACCCTGGATTGTTGTTAGGTGTTTCATCTTTTAGAATGGGTTGCAGGTTTCAGTTCATTCATATGTAAATCCTAGAATGCCTTTTAAGTCACCCGCACAACAATCATCAGACAGGGGTGTTCCCTCCCAGTCAGGAAACACTTCAGTGGTCAGGAACATTCGGCCTCGGATCTTCGGGTGACCATCCTACAAGGCGGAGTTTGGAATAGGCAACAAACCAAAGTGGTCGAGCAGAGGCCGATGGCCAAATTCGGTAACCAAGAGGAGGGTCTCAACCGGGACCTTGGATTCATGTCACACTACAGGTGACCCCACTACATTATACACACTCTCTCTCACACACATTCACTCAGATTCTCTCTCATACACACGCTTTCTCTTATAAACATACATACACCCCCACCCCTCGCACATACCCTCTCACAGGCTTATACTCCATCACTCCCACACACACACACTTTACCAAGCTTTCTCACAGGCACTCACACTCACTCTCTGTCATGCGCGCGCACACACACACACACACACACGTCTGTGGGGTGAATTGTATTTGTAGAATTCTATTTGCCCACTTCCCATCTTATCAAGATCTCTGTAATTTCTGATAACCTTCTTACCTATCAGTGATACCTCCTAATTTTGTATCATCTGCAAACTTACTATTCATCCCTAGTACATTCACATCCTGATCATTAATGTAGGTAAGAAAGGTCCCAGCACCGACCCCAGCACACTACTAGTCTCAGGCCTCCAGTCTGAGAAACGACCTTCACCCTTTGCTTCCTACCATAGAGCTAATTTTGAATTCTATTAGCTAGCTCTCCCTGTATCCCACGTGACCTAACCTTCATGACTAGCCTGCCATGTATGACCTTGTCAAAGGCCTTACTAAAGTCCATGTAGACGACATCCACTGCCCTACCCTGCTCTATCACTTTGGTTACCTCTTCAAAAATCTCTAAAAGATTTGTCAGACCTGACATCCTGCATACAAATCCCTGCTAACTATTCCTAATCAGACCTTGACTATCCAAATGTTGGTTGATCCTGTCCCCCAATATCCTCTCCAACAATTTGCTACCACTGATGTCATGCTCACTGGCCTGTAGCCACCCTCCAGTCTTTCAAAGCTTCACCAGTGGTTAAAGATGAAGCAAGAATTACTGCAAGGGCCTCCACGTTTTCTTCCCTAGCCTCCCACAACATCTGAAGATGGACCTGATGAGGTCCAGGGGATTTATCCACCTTAATGCACCGTAAGGCTGCAAACACCTCCTCTCTGGTAATATGTATGCAGTCAAAAACATCCCCCACTTGTTTCCCTTATTTCCTTAGCATCCCCGATTCTCTCCTCAGTAAACAGAGGAGAAATATTCAATAAACGTCTCCCCCATCTCCCGTGGCTCCACACAGACAGCCATGCTGATCTTTAAGGGGGCCTATTCTCTCCCTAGCCTTTTACTCTCAATATGACTACAGTACCTCTTGGGAATATCTTTAACCTTAACTGCCAGATCCATCTCTTACCCTCTTTTAGCTCCTCTGATTTCCCTCTTAAGTGCGCTCCTATACTTTTTATAGTTATCTTGGGATTCACTTGAGCCTGATAGCTTAAACCTAATGTATGCATTCTTCTTAGTCCTGACCAAAGCCTCAATATCCCTAAACCTCCAGCATCTTCCTTCACCCTTCTCTCTCTTTGGGCTCTTATCTCCACCTATTGTTTACTCCTTACACCCCTCCCCCACCCTATTTTTTTGCATAAACAACCCTTTCCTAGCTACCATCTGAAGAAGGGCCAATGGACCTGAAACATTGACTCTGATTTCTCTCCACAGATGCTGCCGGACCCGCTGAGCTTTATCCAGCAAGTTCTGTTTTTGTTTCTGATTTACAGCATCCACAGTTCTTTTGATTTTTTTATGAAGTTAGTGTTGGTGATTTAAGAAAACTACTGAGAAATTAGATGTGGTAAAACAAAAAAACCAATGGGGTTTATTAAAGTGGTAAAGGAGATCCCATTGGAAGTTGAAGAGCCTGGTCAAAGGTTGGTTAATATGAGAGTACTAGATCTCTTAAAAGAATTTACTTATGTGGATAAGGTTTACTCTTGCACAAGGAGTAGGTAAAGAAATTAAAATTTTAAGAGATACAGGGGCAGGTCAATGTGCAAGAACGTACTTTGGAAGGAGCATTGCCAGAAAAGGTGGTAATAAGTTGAATCTATGGTGAGAAAATGAGTGCTGGAGCTTGGAGAGTCGGGTGAAGTGGAGGTCACAGAACACGCTGGAAGATCAAGAGCAAGGGGGCGGTAAGAACACACAGTTCTTTTATAACTCTCCCTTCAGCAGTACCTCACAAACCCACAACATCTACCACTTAGAAGAACAAGTGCAGATTGTTGTAAAGGTATTAGTAGTGATCTTTCAGGAAACACTGGAGTCAGGGAGGGTGCCAAAGGACTGGAAAACCGGCAATGTAACACCCTCGTTTAAGAAGAGGGAGGAAGCTATAGTCCAGTTAGCATGAACTTGGTTGTTGGTAAGATTTTAGAGCCCATTATTAAGACTGAGATTGCGGAGTAAATGGAATGCATGGTAAAATAAGGCTGAGTCAGTATGGTTTCAAGGGGCAGTCATGCCTGACACATCTGTTAAAATTATTTGAGATGGTAACAAGAGCTAATGGGCGTGATTCGATTTCCAAATATATGCTGCTAAATAAGACAGAGTAATTGGTGTTAGTAGCAGGTGAGAATGGTGCAGCAGACTCAATCGGCTAAAGGACCTAATTCTGCTCCTATATCTTATGGTCTACTAGCACCGGGAGTATAACTAACTCAAGGTCAATGCAGTAACTGACCACCACTTTCTCAAGGGAAATTAGAAATCAACAATAAATACTAGCTTTGTCAACAATTTAGGGATGACTAAGAAAGACTAGTTCTACACTAACTGAAAATGCACCCAACTTATTGTGAACACCTACAACATAAGATTTACTCTTAAAAACCAGGCACTGTCTCAGAGTCTGGTTGGAGAAGGATGCCTTTCCCTCCAGTGAGAAGGCGACCTTCCTGTCCCACATTACCCAAAACCTAAGTCATCACAATGTATTTACAAGCAGAATCACCCTTTTTGGGAATGAGAAAAGAATTGATACAAGTTTGTGTTTAGATACAAGTATGTACAGTGACTTCAGAATTATTATGGTTGCTCAGCACAGTCATTGGGTTAGCAGTGCTTGCTATCAGCTGAATTAAATGTTCACACTTTCAACAAACACTTAAGATTCTGTCCTTGCCAACATGAACTCTGGATTCGGTTCTCTACCACATGACTGAAAGGGAGGTACACATGGACATGATATTCACTTTTAGTGGGGTTCAATTTTAAAAGAAGAGATTCATACAAACTTTTGTTATATTTAATTATCAGTATGGATGTGAATGGCCTGTAGTATAATGGTAGTGACTGCAATGGAGTAAGTACCAGGTTGTGGGAGCATTTTCTTCTGCCATTCATTCTATTTACAATGCACTGTTTGGAAAGGTGACACACCAGTGACAATACTTACCATTACCACCTACTATGATCAGCATTTGTTTCAAATACACATGGATCTTGCTGACCTACACAATAGGCAGACAGAAACCATGGACATGGCGGCACTGGCTCTTAAGAAATCCAATCAATTATCCAATCACCTATTAGGAGCACAGACATAAACACAGCGGCAATGTTTGTGATAGCACTTGTATTTGTATATCATCCTTCCACATCTCAAAGATAACTTAGAATGCATCTGAAGAAATACATGGAATTTGAAGTGCAAGTCACTGATCTGTTGTGGGATGTAGCAGCTGTTCAACACAGCAAGATTCCAAGATAAAATCAATGTTTATGTAGAATCTGTACAGGAACTAGTAATTTCCATTCTTCCAAAACTGCCAAGGGAGCTGAACTGGCACAATGACCACTGAAACAGCTGATACTGTGGTATGATGTTTCAAAGATGGTAACTCCAACAACACAGCTCCCTCTCAGTACTGCTCTGGAATTCAACTGACCCACCCATTCCTCACTGGAGTGCGAAGCTTCCAACATGGTAATAAGGATTGCAGCCATTCTTGCCAAGCATATCAGACCAACTGGGCAGGCAAATCCCACAGTGACCAGTCACCATACTCCACTAAGCCCTGATGTCCAGTGCCCAAACACCACACTGTCCTGATAGCCACACCCTAAACACAAATCACTCCTGATCACCACACTCCCCAAACGTCACTGAATCCAGATATCAACTCCAGTCCCATGCAATACCCCCAAATCAGATGCCCACTCTCCAGCCCTGATATCCACTCTCTCCAAACACCACCCAATTTGACTATCTAATTACCCTGAAAAAAAGCAATCAGTTCACATACCCAACACCATCCCCCTCCCCCTCCCCCCACCAAAACATCAAGTTTGGATAACCAAGCCTCCAGTGCACAGTCATTATATTCACACACAAAACCCCAAACACCAGTCATGGTATCCACCCCTCCACACACCACTTAGTCCTGTTAATCAGTCTCTCAAACACTACAGTCCTCATATTCCCCACCCACTCCTGATGTCCACACTTGCCATATACCATCCAGTCCTCATACACCCCAAACACTGCACTGTCCAAACCCCAACATCACCGAGTTCTGACATTATCCTTTATGTCCCACATGCATCACTGAGCTGTGATGGCACATCATTGCTACTTTTTTGATGGAAATTCTCTTCTCCCTCGACCTTTCCCTCCAAAGTTACGCACTTGGTGGATTTTCTGCAGTTGGCTCTGAACAGTCTCAATTATATCAATCTCATCTGGGATGTGAACATAACGTACATTTCTGCCAGTCACAAAGAAGTCATCCAAGTTCGACACTCTGCCCTGTCTATCAGTATATGTAACCTCAGCTAGCCGGATGTTCATGAATGCATCAACGTTCACAAAGCGACCCTTCACGGAGCTCTCGTCCCTAAGCTCCACAGTGGTAACATGATTATGTATCCCCTGGAGAAGTATGATGAGGCTGTTCTCTGCAATTGTTCGTTCTTTAATGGAATGGCTCAATGCCATAATGTTGACTCATAAACTCTATTCAGTTGATAGATGAGTACCAGGCCTAACTCAGGGACTCCAGACGGCAGAACTGCATGGAAAAAAGAAACAGATCATGGAGAGTTTTCATCTAATACCCATTAATTTCAATTTTGTCAGATCGCACTGATGAGGAGAAATTGAGGACTGCAGATACTGGAGCTCAGAGTCGAGAGTGTAGTGCTAGGAAAGCACAGCAGGTCAGGCAGCATCCAAGGAGACAGGTCAGCTTCTTGCGGATTGTTTCAGAGAACATATCTGGAACACCCGCACCCACCACCTTGTGCCTGAACACTTCAACTCTCCCTCCCATTTAGTCAAGGGCAAACAGATCCTGGATTAGTGGTGCTGGAAGAGTACAGCAGTTCAGGCAGCATCTGAGGACTGGCAAAATCCGAGGACAGGCAAAATCGACGTTTTGGGCAAAAGCCCTTCATTATTCCTGATGAAGGGCTTTTGCCTGAAATGTCGATTTTACTGCTCCTCGGATGCTGCCTGAACTGCTGTGCTCTTCCAGCACCACTAATCCAGAATCTGGTTTCCAGCATCTGCAGTCATTGTTTTTACCTTCCAAACAGATCCTGGGCCTTGTCTACCGCCAAACCACCCGATGCCTGGAGGAGGAACATGTCATATTCCGTGTTGGGACCTGCAACCACACGGGATAAATGTGAATTTCAACAGCTTCCTCATCCTGCCCCTCTGTGCTTTTCCAGCACTACACTCCCAGGTCGCACGGATGGCCAATTTCTGCCTTAATTTCAAGGGTGATGACTGTCACCCTCCTCAGCCCGCACATATGTTCGAGCTGGCTGTATAAATTCAGCAGCCTCGCGGAACACAAGCTCAAAAGTCACACCACGCCTGGTTACAGTCCAACAGGTTTATTTGAAATCACAAGCTTTCAGAGCGCCGCCCCTTCGTCAGGAGACGTCTGCTAAGGGGCAGTGCCCCAAAAACTTGTGCCCTTGTGCACTTGTGCACTTGTGCCAGTGCCCCAAAAACTAAGGGGCAGTGCCCCAAAAACTGGCGACTTAAAATAAACCTGCTGGACTGTAAACTGTGCTGTGACCTCTGACCTTGTAAACCCCAGTGCAACACAAGCTGAGCAAAGTGGTTCAGGGGTTATTCAGCCTCACCACGATCTAGAGAACCCGACACTTGCTGATTTCCAAAGGAGCTGGGATCTGAATTTGTCCTCAAGGGGCCCCACTGTGGCCATTCAGCCCATTCACTTACAGACAGGGAGCGGGCACCGATGTTACAAAGGGATGCTCACTCCACCCCACACTGCTCCCCGGGGCCAGGGGGACGGGGGCAGCGGACAGCCCGGGGTGAGGGGTCCCGGGTCCCCGTCCCCGTCCCGTGCAGCATCAACTCTCCGCCGAACCACTCACCGCTCCCCGCAGGCAGCCTCTCTCAGAAGGGCCCCGTCTCCCAGGTAACGGCAACTTCCGCCTCGAGGCCGGTGGGCGGGGTAGTAAGCGGATGTACGTGCCCAGGGTCGCCCCGCCCCGCCCCGGTGACGCAATGGGACAAGTACCCGGAAGCTGGAGCACGTGGTGGTGCTGGCCACGTGCCTCAGAACAGGCTGAGTGAGGGAGGGAGCTAACTCAGAATAACCCATAGAAAGGCAGGCCAGATAACTTAGACCAACTCGACCGACCCAGAGCAAAGTTTTATCTGCACTGGAAATTCACTGGAGGAATTCTTTTTTATATGAATGTGAAATATACTATTAATTAATGTTAATATCCACCATATCCACCAACAACATTTGCATTACAAAATTTATGTTGCAGCATCTCCTTTTCCACTTGGGATCCCCACAGCCTTTAAGAATTCCATATCAAGCTCAATAATTTTAGGGCCTGAGCACCTTCCCCTTTGTCTTTATGCAAACTCCCACAAACCAGGCCTCGTCAATACACAGGCTACTACCACAGACAACCTATTGTCAGCCACCAATGGTCCCCAGTAGCAGTTATTGATTTTACCATTCTGATCTTTCCCCATTCTGCTGCCCTTTTATTCTCTCACCCTAGGTTCATCCATTGTTTGCTTCTCTCCCAACCCCACCCAATCTTCAGCATACAGTCATTTGTCTGTATCCATGAGGGTTCCGTTCCCGAGAACCCCTGCAAATGATGACATTAGTGAGTGCAGACCTTGTTTAAAAATAGGTTAAAAGCTGTGATATTGACTTGTTGTTACTTAGTTTTGGGGCAGATAGGTGAATGTACTGTATAGGTAAAAACAATGACTGCAGATGCTGGAAACCAGATTCTGGATTAGTGGTGCTGGAAGAGCACAGCAGTTCAGGCAGCATCCGAGGAGCAGTAAAATTGAGCAGTAAAATACAGAATGTACTGTATATACTTTTCCAAGCTAAAATCAGTGATGAAGAAGAATCTCTCCACCCAAAATGTTAACTCTGCTTCCTCTCTTGTGAGAACCAAAGCTCACTCACTTCAATAATTTCAGTCCGAGACAAGATCTGAAGCAATCAGTGTGTTTATTATACACTTGCAAGCGTGGTGCCTGAAGTAAGGCACACAGGGTTTAGCAAGTACATATCTTATATAGGATTCACTACTCCAAACCCAGTGCCCATTACTATTGTTTATCTCTTGCCTTATCCAGCCTTGTGCATAACAAAGTACAAGTTTTACTCGGCCATTTCACCACATCCTGCTGTGGCCCATTGTTAGGTATATTCTTCTTCACTACTATCTACTTGCCCCACCTGTGACAATTCCTCCCTTTCCCCAACCATATTGATCCTTATGACCTTTTCATTGGGGTTTGTTTTTGTGTTTTTGCAAAAGTGGGGAACAGATGCTTATAACTACTGCTTGTACAAGCATATCTGGCTTAACCTACATCCTCACAGCACCTTATCTATTTGTCTGTAACATCTACCATTGTTTTGCAGTTACGTTTCATTCAATTCTAGTTCAATGGAGAGCGCAAGAGGCTGCGCTAGAGAGCAGCACCAGGCATACCTTACAAGTATTGAACAACTTCTGGAAGTTCATGTACACACATTAACAACCTTTCCCTCGTCCCCGATATGACCTCTTCAAAAAACTCCAAATATTTAGTTAGACATAATATTTACTTATCAAATCCATGCTGACTGTTCAAAATTGACCCAACTTTTTTTAACTATGACTGTTAATTCTATCCCAAATAATTGTTTCTTGAAGCTTCCCCACCACCTGAATTAAACTGACTGGTCTGTAATTGTATCTTCCACCCTGGAGACTTCCTGCCTCTATTCCTGATGAAGGGCTTTTGCCCGAATCATTGATTTTCCTGCTCCTCGGATGCTGCCTGACCTGCTGTGCTTTTCCAGCACCACTCTGATCTAAACAATTGTATCTTTATGTCCTTTTCTGAACAAGAGCATGATGTTTGAAATTCTGCAGTCCTCCAGTACCACCCCAAAATCCAAGGAAGAACCCTCGAATCTTCAGAGAATGATCATGACTGGAGGTATAATACGCATGGGTGATCATTTCAGCAACAGCCAAAGTGTGGCAGCAGCTGATCAGATATGATGCTGGCCAGTTACAGGGCCTGACTGATTAAATGAACCTGCTTGTGGAAACTCTTTTCCGGGTTTCTTGTGAAATCAAGGTTGCCAACATTGCGAATCATGCTTCGACAGTTGCCAGAGAAATGACTGAATCTGTGGCAAAGCAACTGAGATTGTCACAGGAGAACAATGGCTAAAATTTTCTCATTTTTAGTTGGATAAACTATCTGGTGAAGCCTGACAAGTAGTGTGAGACATCAGAGACAGGCATCAGGAAGCTTGGTGTTGATGTGGAGATGGGTATCAGCACACTAGAGGAGACTGGTTAGCAAGGTTAGATCTCACGGAATACAGGGAGAAGTAGCCATTTGGATACAGACCTGGCTCAAAGGTAGAAGACAGAGGGTGGTAGTGGTGGGTTGCTTTTCAGACTGGAGGCCTGTGACCAGTGGAGTGCCACAAGGATCGGTGCTGGGTCCTCTACTTTTCATCATTTATATAAATGATTTGGATTTGAGCATAAGAGGTACAGTTAGTAAGTTTGCAGATGACACCAAAATTAGAGGTGTAGTGGACAGCGAAGAAGGTTACCTCAGATTACAATGGGATCTTGATCAGATGGGCCAATGGGCTGAGAAGTGGCAGATGGAGTTTAATTTAGATAAATGCAAGGTGCTGCATTTTGGGGAAAACATCTTAGCACGACTTATACACTTAATGGTCAGGTCCGCGGGAGTTTTGCTGAACAAAGAGACCTTGGAGTGCAGGTTCATAGCTCCTTGAAAGTGGATTCACAGGTAGATAGGATAGTGAAGAAGGCGTTTGGTATGCTTTCCTTTATTGGTCAGAGTACTGAATACAGGAGTTAGGAGGTCATGTTGCGGCTATTCAGGACATTGGTTAGGCCACTGTTGGAATATTGCGTACAATTCTGGTCTCCTTCCTAATGAAAAGATGTTATGAAACTTGAAAGGGTTCAGAAAAGATTTACAACACTGTTGCCAGTGTTGGAGGATTTGAGCTATAGGGAGAGGCTAAACAGGCTGGGGCTGTTTTCCCTGGAACATCGGAGGCTGAGGGGGGACCTAAAAGAGGTTTATAAAATCATGAGGGGCATGGAGAGGATAAATAGACAAAGTCTTTTCCCTGGGATGGGGGGAGGCCAGAAATAGAGGGCATAGGTTTAGGGTGTGAGGGGAACGATATAAAAAAGACCTAAGGGGCAACTTTTTCACACAGAAGGTGGTTTGTGTGTGGAATGAGCTGCCAGAGGAAGTGGTGGAGGCTGGTACAATTGCAACATTTGAAAGGCATCTGGATGGGTATATGAATAGGAAGGGTTTGGAGGGATATGGACCAAGTGCTGGCAGGTGGGACTAGATTGGGTTGAGATGTCTGGTCAGCATGGACGGATTGGTCCGAAGGGTCTGTTTCTGTGCTGTACATCTCGATGACTCTATGAGTAGAGATGTGGCCATTCTAGTTAGAAAGAGTCTCCCTTTTAAGTTATGAGAGTGTATTAAAGATATGCTTAAAGCTCTGATACATGGGGGAGAATACAGGATCTTAAATGTTTACTTAAATTTCTAATGGTCCCTATGGTGGACAGATTGCCCAAAGGACCTCCAATAACTTCTTAGCGATTTAAGCGATTAAAGGATTTGTGTGCTGAACTGGGATAGGTAGATGCTTGGAGGCACCTTCATCCTACTGGTAGGGATTTCATGTTCTTCTCAAATCCGCATAAATGCCATACCAGGATTGATCTTTTTTTGATCCTGCAGCGCATTTGGGCTCGATTGCATCATGTACAATTGGCAATATCACTATTTCCAATCACGCCCCAGTGTATTTAACGATTAATAGTAAGGATACTGTGGTAGGCCTGAGGCACTGGCAACTAGACCCCATCATCCTCAAGGTTAGCAAGTTTATTGAATTATTTTCTACTGAGTTCATGGCTTTTTTTAGATATTAATTCAGGCTCAGCCAGTAGCCCATCCATTCTTTGGGAAACAGCTAAAGCCTAAGCTAGAAGGTTGGTTATTTCCTAGTCAGCCAGTAAGAAGCGGCATACAGGTGAGCAGCAATACTTGCTCGAAGTGAATCTGAAAGTAGCTGTAAAGGCTAACTTTGACAGGCCCTCGCTGGTTAAACTGCAGAGGATCACAGTGCTTCGGTCTACACTGAACACTGCTCACACAGCCACACAGCCAAGAAGGAGCTTACGTTTGCAAATCAAAGGCTGTTTGAGCATGGGGATAAGCCGGGCAAGTATCTAGCGTACCTGGCTCAGAAAAGGAGTGCCCCCCGAGCCATTACCTTGATCACAGAGGACACTGGAAATTTAACCCATGATTCTAAAAGGATTAATACAGTATCCCGGAAATGTTACTCTTAACTATACCAGTCTGAAAGTTGTGAGGATGGGTGGCTTAGGCTGAAGACTTTTTTTAAGAATTTGGACCTTCCGGGAGTGAGCCCTGAACAAGAGTGTCTCCTCAATGCCCCATTGTCAGAGCAAGAGGTGCAGGAGGCTGTGAGGCAGCTCCGAATGGTAAAGCACTGGGTCCTGACAGAATCCCCAGTGAGTTAAATAAGGAATTTATAAGTATATTGTCAGGGCCGATGCTTAGTATGTTAAATGACTCACATTGTCGTGGCCTCCTCCCACCATCTAAAAGAGGCGAACATCTCTCTCATCCTTAAAAAAAGGGAAAGCCCCGGAGGACTGTGCATCCTATAGACCCACTTCGCTCCTGAATGTCAACTTCAAAATCCTATCCAAGACTCTGGCATTAAGGCTAGAAACTGTACTGCCCTCCATCATTAAAGAGGATCAGACGGAATTCATAAAAGGTCGAATAATGTCAGGAGATTGCTTATCATAATCCAAGTATGTCAACAGTGATCGGTACAGGGAATGGTGATCTCCTTAGATGTGGAAAAGGCATTTGGCAGGGTCAGGTGGCCATATCATTTTCATACTTTGAAGCAGTTTGGCCTGGGAGAGACCTTCATTAGGTGGGTGGAGGTTTTGTATAGTGATCCTTTTGCTGAGGTCCTCACCGATGGTGGATGGTCAAGCAATTTTAATATTTGTAGGGGCAGTTGACAGGGCTGTCCCTTATCACTGTTGCTGTTTATATTGGTGATCAAACCACTGGCAGAGGCAATATGTAGAGATCCCAATATAATCGCTCCAGACGTAGGGACGAAGTCACATAATATTGCACTGTATTCAGACGACGTTCTTGTCTTCTTATCAAACCCAACAGTCTCAGTACCACACCAGATGCAACGCATCAATTTATTTGGTGGCTTCTCAGGTTATAAGATCAATTTTACGAAGTCAGAGGCCATGCCCATGGGTGGTCTCCCGAGAGTGCCTGATTCTGAGGGCGGATCTCGGTTCCCCTTTAGATGGTTGCGTGAGGGCTTTCTCTACTTAGATATATTTATTACACCCATTTTTGATCAGCTATTTAAAGCCAACTTTGCCCATTTATTCGACAGAATCAAGTAGGATCTTCACAGTTGGGAGGTGCTTCCTCCGATCTCTTGGTTAGGTTGGATAGCCCTCATTAAAATGAACATTCTGCCCCGCCTGTTGTATCCTGTGCAAATGCTTCCTCTGCTTTTTACTAAGCAAATATTCAGAAGACTGAACGGCTGGTTTAGTCCTTTTGTCTGGTATTGCAGGCGGCCCCTAATTACATTGACTAAATTGCAGTTACCTTACAGACTGGGAGGAGTGGGCCTCCCAGATATCAAAAACTATCAGTTACGTTCAGTGCTATCTTACATGAATGATTGGGCCGGGGGGGACCCTCACTCACTTGGGTTGGACATCGAAGCACCTCAGGCAAGTTGCCCCCTTAGTAGCCTGCTGTTCTTAGACAAAATGACGACAGTTAAGGAATATTGTCACAGCCCCAGTAGTCATCAAAACTGTCATGGCATGGAGGTCGATGCATGTGGGGAATACTGCCAAAGCATCATTTTTGACACCCGTAGATGGTACACCGGACTTTCAGACAGGGATAATGGACTCTGGGTTTAAACTATGGGAAGCTAGGGGTCTGTCTTGCCTGGGTGATTTAGTGATTTATTCGAAGGGGACATACTGATGCCTTTTGACCAGTTGACACAGAAATATGAATTGCCCAGTGGGGATCTTTTCCATTTTTTTTCAAATTAGAAATTTCACACAAAAAGAGACCACACTTCTAACTAATTCTTGTAAGTCTGACATAGAGAAGGGGGTTGAGCGCTGAGGGTACACTTTCTGTAACCAATGTTTTGGGAGAGGGTCCCTCAGACGAGTCCAAACAGCTAAGGTATGGGAGAGGGAGCTGGATGTTCAGATTTCTTCTGAAGTATGGGAGGATCTCGATTTGCAACAGGATCCACACTTTGCATTTGAAGATTCTCCACAGGGTCCATTTGGCTCCAGACCGCCTCACTAAATTTAAAGCAGGAGCATCTCCGATGTGTCCAAATGCAAAGTGAGTTTGGGCATGCTCACTCCTTGTCTTTGGTCCTGCCACAGACTGCGGGCATACTGGAGCACTGTGGTAGGTGAAATAGAGAAGGTCTTGGGGACGGAGGTGGAGATGGACCCAGTATCTCTTCTTCTTGGCCTTGTTTATTCACTTCCACACAAAAAAGGCTTTTCAGTATCCTCAATTTCTATGCCAGAAGGAACATTCTATCAGGGTGGGTGTCGGACAATCCCCCGGGGCTGTCGGGCTGGCATAAGCTAGACATGGAGCACATCCCTTTGGATTTTCTTCCAAGTATGGTGCACCATAAAACTGAGAATTTCTATAAGATGGGACAACCCTTTTTGGACTACCTGGGTACAGATGTGTCCGCCTTACTAGCAGGAGCCTTTATATAGCCATAGCAATTCTGTTTAGTGAATCTGGTATCCCAAGTGGAGGAACTACAAACATATGAATATGTATAAATTTATGCGCTCGATGGTAGAGGGCTATTGCTCTGTTTCATTGAGCTGTTATCATTATTATTATTGTTATGATTTCCTTTTTTAAGTTATTAGTTATTACTTATTTATCTATGTAATTAGTGTTTTTTTACATTGGTTTGAATTGTTTGGTTTTTCGAATATTCCGATCGGGTGTATAAGATTCTGAAAGGGGAGGACGAACAGCCAGAAATCGTGTTACACACTGGCACCGATGATATAGCCAGGAAAAGGATCGAGGATATAAAAAGTGATTTCAGGGAATTAGGGTGGAAGCTGCAGAGCAGGGCGAACAGAGTAGTGTTCTCGGGTTTACTACCGGTGCCACGAGATAGCGAGGCGAGGAACAGGGAGTGGGCACAGCTTAATACATGGCTGCGCAGCTGGTGTAGAAGGGAGGGCTTCAGATATGTAGATAATTGGGATGCCTTCTGGGGAAGGTGGGCCCTGTACATGAAGGACCTGAACTGGAAGGGGACCAATGTCCTGGGTGGAAGGTTTGCTCGAGTTGTTCAGGAGGGTTTAAACAAGTATGGCAGGGGGTTGGGAACCTGAGCTGTATACCGGTGGTGAGAGTTGATGGAGCTGAGGCAATAGCAAGAAGTAGACCAGCTAGTGGGAAGGGTTTTTCTGGGAAAGAACCAAGGAATCTGTTAAAGTGTGTTTGCTTTAATGCAAGGAGTATCAGGAATAAAAATGATGAGCTTAGAGCATGGGTTAGTACCTGGTGCTATGATGTTGTGGCCATAACAGAGACGTGGGTTTCTCAGGGGCAGGAATGGTTGCTGGATGTTTCAGGGTTTAGAACATTTCAAAAGAATAGGGAGGGGGGAAAAAGAGGAGGGGGTGTAGCACTGCTAATCAGAGAGGGTATCACAGCTACAGAAGTTACCATTGTCGAGGGTCTGCCTACTGAGTCAGTATGGGTGGAAATTAGGAACAGTAAGGGAGCAGTCACCTCATTAGGGGTTTACTACAGGCCCCCCAGTAGCAGCAGGGAGATTGAAGAAAGCATAGGTCGGCAGATTTTGGAAAAGTGTGAATGTAGTAGAGTTGTAATGGGTGACTTTAACTTTCCCAATACTGATTGGAACCTCCTTCGAGCAGATGGTTTGGAAGGAGCTGTTTTTGTAAGGTGTGTTCAGGAGGGTTTCCTAACTCAGTACGTTGACAGGCCGAATAGGGGAGAGGCCATTTTGGATTTGGTGCTCGGCAATGAGCCGGGGAGGGTGTCAGATCTTGCGGTGGGAGAGCATTTGATGATAGTGACCACAACTGCCTCACATTCTACATAGCTATGGAGAAGGAGAGAAGCAGGCACAATGGGAGGATATTTAATTGGGGAAAAAACAACTATGATACTATCAGATGTGAGTTGGGACGCATGGACTGGGAGCAATTGTTCCATGGAAAGGGCACTATAGACATATGGAGACTGTTTAAGGAACAGTTGTTGCGAGTGATGCATAAATGTGTTCCTCTGAGACAGGCAAGAAGTGGTAAGATAAAGGAACCTTGGATGATGAGAGCGGAGGAGCTTCTTGTCAAAAGAAAGAAGGCAGCTTACGTAAGGTGGAGGAAGCTAGGGTCTTGCTCAGCTCTACAGGATTACAGGCAGGCGAGGAAGGAGCTCAAAAATGATCCGAGGAGAGCCAGGAGGGGACACGAAAAAGGCGTGGCAGGAAGGATTAGGGAGAATCCAAAGGCATTTTACACGTATGTGAGGAATAAGAGAATGATCAAAGAAAGAGTAGGGCCGATCAGGGATAGCATAGGGAACTTATGTATACAGTCTGAGGAGGTAGGGGAAGCCCTAAATTAGTTTTTTTGCTTCTGTCTTTACTAAAGAAAAGGACCTTGTAGTGAATGAAACCATTGAGGAGCAGGTAAGCATGCTGGAACGGATAGAGATTGAGGAAGCTGATGTGCTGAGAATTTTGACAAACATTAAGATTGACAAGTCGCCAGGGCCAGACCAGATTTGTCCTCGGCTGCTTTGGGAAGCGAGAAATGCAATTGTTTTGCCACTTGTGAAGATCTTTGCATCTTTGCTCTCCACCAGAGTTGTACCTGAGGACGAGAGGGAGGCAAATGTAATTCCTCTCTTCAAGAAAGGAAATAGGGAAATCCCCGGCAACTACAGACCAGTCAGTCTCACGTTTGTTGTCTGCAAGGTGTTAGAAAGGATTCTGAGGGATAGGATTTATGACCATCTGGAAGAGCATGGCTTGATTAAAGGCAGTCAGCACGGCTTTGTGAGGGCAGGTCATGCCTCACAAATCTTATTGAGTTCTTTGAGGATGTTACTAGACAAGTCGATGAGGGTCGAGTGGTGGATGTGGTGTATATGGACTTCAGTAAGGCATTTGATAAGGATCCCCATGGTAGGTCAGGAGGAATGGGATACAGGAAAATTTAGCTGTCTGGATACAGAATTGACTGGTCGACAGAAGACGCGAGTGGTAGTTGAAGGAATATAGTGGAAGGAAGGTAGTGCCTGGAAGTCAGTGGTGAGTGGTGTTCCACAGGGCTCTGTTCTTGGGCCTCGTCTCTTTGTAATTTTTATTAATGATTTGGATGAGGAGATTGAAGGATGGGTCAGCAAGTTTGCAGATGACACAAAGGTTGGAGGTGTCGTTGACAGTATAGAGGGCTGTTGTAGGCTGCAGCGGGACATTGACAGGATGCAGAGATGGGCTGAGAGGTGGCAGATGGAGTTCAACCTGGATAAATGCGAGGTGATGCATTTTGGAAGGTCGAATTTGAAAGCTGAGTACAGGATTAAGGATAGGATTCTTGGCAGTGTGGAAGAACAGAGGGATCTTGGTGTGCAGGCACATAGATCCCTTAAAATGGCCACCCAAGTGGACAGGGTTGTTAAGAAAGCATATGGTGTTTTGGCTTTCATTAACAGGGGGAATTGAGTTTAAGAGTCGTGAGATCTTGTTGCAGCTCTATAAAACTTTGATTAGACCGCACTTGGAATACTGCGTCCAGTTCTGGTAGCCCTATTATAAGAAAGATGTGGATGCTTTGGAGAGGGTTCAGAGAAGGTTTACCAGGATGCTGCCTGGACCGGAGGGCTTATCTTATGAAGAGAGGTTGACTGAGCTCGGACTTTTTTCATTGGAGAAAAGGAGGAGAAGAGGGGACCCAATTGAGGTATACAAGATAGTGATAGAGGCATAGATAGAGTCGATAGCCAGAGACTATTTCCCAGGGCAGAAATGACTAAAACGAGGGATCATAGCTTTAAGCTGGTTAGAGGAAAGTATAGAGGGGATGTCAGAGGCAGGTTCTTTACACAGAGAGTTGTGAGAGCATGGAATGCATTGCCAGCAGCAGTTGTGGAAGCAAG
>NC_057736.1:42809211-42828643 GCF_004010195.1 Chiloscyllium plagiosum | reverse complement strand
CTCCCCCCTCTCCTCCCTGACCTATCACCTTCATCTCCTTCCCCACTGACCTATTGTACTCTATGCTACTCTATCCCCACCCCCACCCTCCTCTAGCTTATCTCTCCACGCTTCAGGCTCTCTGCCTTTATTCCTGATGAAGGGCTTTTGCCCGAAACGTCGATTTTGCCTGTCCTCGGATGCTGCCTGAACTGCTGTGCTCTTCCAGCACCACTGATCCAGTACCTTCCATGAGGATCAATGGTTGGCACAACATCGTGGGCTGAAGGGCCTGTTCTGTGCTGTACTGTTCTATGTTCTATTACAACAAATACAAAAGTTTTCCTTATGTTTAAAACAATTTTAAAAAAAGGTGGTGCTAGAGACAAATGAAATGATTGGAATAACATGGTAGATATAAGAGTTATCCTAAACATCACTGATACAACTGCAGAATATTGTGTCCAAACTTGTCAATGTGCAAATCAACATGCACATAATTGCATGTACTCTTTAACCAACTAAGCTCCACATGTTTCAGTCCAAAGCAACATTGCCTGCTTCCATTGCCCATCCACATCAGAAGGGGAATAGCAACCGGCAACCTGCTGGAAAAGGTCTACTTCAACCAAAATCAACTCTCATTCAATGATTTCTCAACTTACCAGAAGTAACTAAGAGGTGCCACCCCAAATGATGAAAGTCATCACACTAGGAATAACAGTGACTCAAGAAAATAACCATCAGAAAGCACTCTCCCATTGTACATCCCACTGCCAGTTCCTTCAGCTTTTATCTCCCACAACATGTGGGCCCTTTTAAAACATTTCTGGGCTGGCCGAGGCTCTGGGCAACAGGGTCCCCAAGAATATACAGAGTGCAGCTCTAATGCATTTCAAACATTGATGTACCTAATTGAGAGTGTTCACTAACTAGACTTGGAGATGGACTTGAACACCATTAGTTACTGAAAAGGCTATTGCTTGGTCAAGTGACTGTGCAAACATTAAATAAATAATATAAAATATCAAGTGCCACTAATCCTCAATAGTTTGAATAAAACAACAGTTAACTTTTTTTAAAACAAAAATGCTTCAATGCATTTTGATTTTCAACTGATTATGAAATACAGCAAACTTTGAAGTTCACAAAACCAGGAACTGAAAGTTAGTTCCAGACCATAAAATTCTGTCAGGTTTAAAATACAATTGACAACCAAGAGGAACACGGAAGGTTCAGAGGGAATACAAGAAAGCAAGTTAGAGAAATAAAATGGAATTATGAGGAAATACTGGTGGTCAATGTAAAGGGGAAATCCCAAAGTCTTGTTTCTGATAGCACATAAGTAATAGAGTAGTGGTAAGGAGGATTTACACATGCAGGCAGTGGGTGTGGTTGAGGTAAGAAGTTAAGACATTCACCAAAGAGGTAGATACTACCCACACCATAATGGCAGAAGAGGAATTTTTTTTACTATAATTGTTCACATTTGATTTTAAAAAGTATTAGATAGCCCTGTTGGTAATCAAAATCGACAAAACACCTGGACAGGGTGAAATGCATCTGAGGATACTGAAGGAGGTGACAATGAAAATTGCAAGTTATAATCCTTCAACCTTCCCTCAACTTGGGAGAGGTCCCAGAAGACCAGAGAATTATAAACATGGTGCCCAAATCTTCCCTTGCATTATTCAACAACCCATCCCTTTATTTAATTTAAAGCCCTCTTTACAACCCTAGTTATTTAGTTCCATGAGGCACTGTCAAAGACAAAGACAAAATATTTTTGCAGAGCAAATACTGAAGCAAATACTGAAAAGATTACTTACTTAAACATTTTAACTTTAGCAAATAAAATAAAGTTAATCAAATCCAGTCCAACATCCAAAATAGGGAAGAATAAAAATGTATAGAATGAAAGCATTAAACCTCAATGTTAAAATAATAAATATTAAATCAAAAATAAATATGAATCAGATATGCTAAATACAAATTAAAGCTGACACTTAAATGTACATGTAATATTTTAATGAGGTTGTTAGTGTTCAAAGTTATTTAAAAACATTTACTGTCTGAAATTAATAATTCATCTTTAGAAATTCTAAGTTCTGAAGCCCAAATCTTGAGGCCAGCTCTGTTCTTCAATATTAAAAGCTGAACAAAGCTTTGTCTGTTTGATCAGATGTACAAATATCAACTGTCCAACCAGATTTTTATCCAACTGCCAGCAAGATGCCTTAGTGTGGCCCAATGGCTCCACTGCCACAGACTGTGATACCAGTCACACACAGTGAGCCTACTTTAGCCTCACTGACTGGTTTAAATTTTGCAACATACTTACTGACCATCCACATACCACATTTACATTCCCCTAATTTCCACCCATGGCCAACTAATCAGTTCGAGTTCCAGTTTTATCTGGTGTGATTTGATTTTCACAGATGCACATTCAAAAATTATGTTAAGAAAACACTTGTATAAAACTTCCACCAGTTCAGTGGTCTGCAAAAGTTCACAGCCAAGCCAACATCTCTGTTACCCCTTATCCCAATTCTTTTCCAGACCTCCATCCAGGTTCTGAAGGTCACAAATGTTTATGAATTATGAGCCACAGCCTGGTTGCTTAAATATTTACTATTTACAATGAGTTAAACTGAATGCAACAGTGCCAAAGTGCACAGAATTGCACAGAATGGGAATTCAGCTTTCAGAGGGTGTCACAGATCATCCATCATGGCCAGAAGATCATCTCCTTTACTGCAGCTGTGCTTCGGCTGCTCCTGGACATGGAATTCTTCCATTATTCGAGCTAATTCTTCATGCTGCTGCTGGTCCTGCAGAGAAGAACAACACATATGTTCCAAGTGGCAGTCTGCCGTTTTACTCCTTAATAAAACAAGATCCTTGATTGACTGAGAGAGTAAATGTACTGTCCACGATGCGCTATTACTTGTGCCTGAGGCAAGATCCATGTCTAAGCAGGCCCTCCTCAGAGAAGTTGGTAGTGGGGGAGCAGGACAATGACTGTCACTGTCCACTTAGGCTATGAAGCAGCTGAGGAGCCTTCAGCTCTTGCCATTCAGTGCCACTCTGAGTGAACATGTGGGGGCACAAACCAGGATTGGGCTTGTATGTTACCACCTAGCCCCTGCTCACTACTTACATAACAAAATGAATTCATGTGCCCATTTAGCTGAATTAGCAAAGGGTCTGCTGGTTCCCACAGGTTTGAAGATCTTTGTTGATCCAGTGCTTTCAGCTGCCAAAGCTGGAGAAGGAAGGTGGGAGGTAGGGCATCACAGATGTGTCCAATCATTAAAATAAAAGGGGCAGCTTTTGCAAATAGTGATCCAATGATATTCGCTTACCTTAGAGACCTGTATGTCAATCACCTCATCAAAAAGCTCTGGAGACTTTATGGCTGCTGCTTGGCTGTAACGATAAAAATAAATCAGAATGAAATTTCCTGTGACAAACAGCCTGTCTTAGTACAGCCCTACTATAACCTCACTGACCGATTTTAACTGTGATATATTTTCTGACCATTCATATAGTTTGCCCTTCCTCTGCCTTCCATCCATGGCTATCTAATCAGTCACAGTCACAGTTTTACTTGGTGTGATTTGATTTTCACAGATGCGCACACAAAAAATATCAAGAAGACACTTGCACAACCTATACAGATCTTCCTCCAGTTCACTGATCTGCAAAAATATTTGACAAACAGCTGTCCCTTGCTCATCCAACATAGTAGGAGCAGTGTTTCTGTCTTCCCTTTACCTGGTTAATTTTGTTGTGTTATAGTGATGCTCTGGTTTCTTACTGATAGAGTTTTAGGATAACACAGTGGTACAGCTGTCTCCACTGAACAGAGGTCTGAAGGCATGGCCTAGACGGAGGCAGTGATGGCAAGCATCTTAAATTGCCCTTTCTCACTGTCCCTCTAACCTTACAGCACGGTATCACACCAACTCAGTTCCTGTGTGTGCTGAGGATTAAAGTATTCCAAGATGTTTTACTTGCTGCTTGGGGTTAACCTGCTCTATGTATCATTCCCCAGCTAAGCATATAAACAGGTAACACTGCTTCTGACTAGAATGTACAAGGTACTGGTGCCAACTAGACTCTCAGTTGTAACATTCCAGCTCTCAAAGGCAGAGTCAGATGTGAAAAATTCATTTTCAAAGCATCTTACAGCACGGAATGTGACCATTCTGTTCTTCACGCCCAAGTGTATGTTCACAATGGAAAACATACATGTGGATGCTGAGGCGATAAAGTATGTGAAAGTTGATCTGCACAGGAAAGATGATGTAAAGATACAGTGCGAGTCAGAGGGAAGGACCATGCACAAGAGAAAGAGCCATGTATGTTTATAAATCTTGTTCCTGTGAATGACACAAAACAATATTGCCAACTTACTCCTCCTCTTCGTCTGTGCCAAACAGATTCAGCCGAAATCCTGGTTCAGTGCCCACAGGCTTTTTGATCTCTAGACCTCCCATTAACTGCGCCAATAAATTCAGCTCTTCCTTAGCCAGTGGGTTGGGTGCTGTATTCTCCTGAAACATAGCATAAGGAAAATGAAACGTTGAGAAAATAAAACAAGCAAGAACATAGATGATTATAGGGTTGGAATCTAACACAGACTATACTGTTGTGACAGCATCAGTATCTAACTTTTGAGACAATGTGCTAATTTACATGGAAGATTTTGGGTTCTCTCTCAGCAGAGATCATCTGGTACTTATTGGCAACAGGATTTTAAACAGGGGTGCAGTGACTGGCAAAGGAAAAATATATTCTTGCCTTTGATGATTTTAGGGTTTACACAGAGGGGCAGCACAGTGGCTCAGTGGTTAGCACTGCTGCCTCACAGTGCTAGAGACTCGGGTTCAATTCCCGCCTTGGGCAACTGTCTGTGTGGAGTTTGCATATTTTCCCCGTGTCTGCGTGGGCTTTCTCCGGGTGCTCCGGTTTCCTCCCACAGTCCAAAGATGTGCAGGTTAGGTGAATTGGCTAAATTAGTGTCAAGTGGATTAGTCAGGGGTAAATATAGGGGAGTGGGTTTCTCTGCGGAGGGTCAGTGTGGACTTGTTGGGCCGAAGGGCCTGTTTCCACACTGCAGGTAATCTAATAAATGCTCAAAGTGTAGTGAATGTTGTATCACTGATTATCCATTTACCAAAGCAGGAAGTAAGAGTCTGTCAGTCTTCCACAACTGTTTATTTGTATTTATTAGTTCAATACAAACTCCTGTCTGCTCTCTCTCCTTGACCAACTCCCTGGTTTCAGAACACATGAAGAAGGGTCACTGGGCCTGAAATGTTAATTCTGTTTCTCTCTCCACAGATGCTGCCAGACCTGCTGAATTTCTCCAGCAATTTCTGTTTTTCTTACAGATTGCAAGTATTCACAATCCTTTGTTTTAGTTGAATAATTACATGTAATTGTGAGAATGTGTGCGTGTGTCCGTTGGGGACAGGGTACAGCTACAAGTTGTGCACTGATTGATTTGAGGCGGGAGAGAAACCTTTTGCATCTCTGTGAGGTATATATCAAGTCAACATTTTTCATCCTGGTGATGCATGTGAAGGTAAAAGCCAAGGTTGGAAACAGTTGCATTCCCTTAGACCATCACAAGATTTTAAATTCAGGCCCAATATCAGTGCCATCTCAGATTGCATTTGTACTTCATTCGTGAGCATCATTATTTCAGCCGACAAATAAATACTTTTGGTAGCTGTGAGATCCCCTTATTATAAGCAAATTTATATTATATATTGATCTGCATTAGAACAGACGTCCACTATATTTAGTCATATTGAAACAAATAAAGGAATAAATTAGTGCTGTATGTTTTATTTTCCTGCTTAATGGTTCATTTGCACAGCGAGTGGAATGACTATACATCGGTGATGAGATCGGTAACGGTAGAACAGCAAATGGGAAGGCAAGTAAAACAGACCACCATAAAACTAAACGGCTTTTCTTTTAAACTTATTTAATTTGATGCCTGCTGAAATGGGGAATTATTTATGGAGAGATAGAATACAAGTTGCTTTAGTAAACAACATTATGATTACTGGCGAGGAGAGTAAATGGGAAACACCGTTTTGGAAAGTGGGAGGAATTTTTAATTGATTACTATAAGAATTGTTATTCTGTGAAGGGTGCAACATGAGTCACATTTGAGGGGATACTATTCCTCATTTTGTTTAAAGTAGAAGTTGTCTAGAAAAAGAAAAGCCTTTATTCATTTGTGTTTTTAGTGAGTTCTTACAGTAAAATGTTTAAACAAGGTGAAATCTTCACGTAGTGGCTGCAAATTCAAATCTGGAGCTATTTTCCCTGGAGGAGGAAGCTGACAGAATGTTTGATTGAATATTCGAATGTCTGAGGGGGCTAGGCAGCAGATAGGGAGAAACTTCTCATTTTTTAAAGGACTGAGAACCAGTGGATACAGACTTAAGGTGGTTAGCAAAAAAAAATTAGCGACATGAGGCAAAACTATTTTGTGCAGATAGTGGTTATAACTTGGAATGCACTCCTGCGTACATAGGCAAGGGCTAGACAGAAACCTTCAGCAGGCTGGACTCTGGCTTTTTTTTTTATTCATTCACATGATGAGGTTATCACTGGCCAAGCCAGCATTTATTGCTCATTCCTAATTACCCAGAGGGCAGTTAAGAGTGAACCACATTGCTGTGCGTCTGGAGTCACATGTAGAACAGACCAGGTAAGGATGGCAGTTTCCTTCCCTAAAGGAAATTAGTGACCCAGATGGGTTTTTCCGACAATTGACAATGGATTAATGGTTGTCATTTAGATTCTTAATTCTAGGTTTTTATTGAAATCAAATTCCACCAACTGCCATGGCAGGATTTGAACCCAGGTCCCCAGGATGTTCTCTGGATCCGTGGATTAACAATCCAGCGATAATACCACTAGGACATTGCCTCCCTCATAACACAATCCTGATCAAACTCAATATATAAAATTGATTCCCAATTTTGAATGATATTGTATTGTTAATAATAAATTTATCAAATCCCAACAAGAAACATTCAACCTCCATCATTATTCTGTATATTTTCCCTTTCTCTTTTGAGCACTTGAAATGTTGTAAGATTCAAGGCTCAGGGTCTAGTGCTGGAAAGTGCGACTGATATAGATTTTGTGTAGCCTTGGTGGGACAAACTTTATGGGTCAAAGGGCTTCTTTCACACTGTATGATTCTACAATAACAAAGCATTGCATTCAGTTCACATGTATATTTTTAGAAAACTAAATCTGGCAGAATAATATTACACTCTAGAAACAATCTTCAGGCCACTAAGTTTATTTCGTTTCCTGAGTTTTACTTCTGCATCTGTTGCCTTTTTGAAGTAAGTTTCAGAAATTCTCTTCTCTGAAAAGTCACAACCTGCAGGAACACAGCTTTTATGCTCATTAACCCACATACTTAGACTTCCATAATTCAGAAGTAATGTTTTGAGTCCTGTGACCCCTCATTAAAACTGGATGCTACCAGACCTGCTGAGTTTCTCCATCAATTTCTATTTGTGTTTCACATTCCCAGCATCTGCAGTTCTTGGTATTGGTTAATTGATACTGTTTAAATAGAGCTGCCAAAGTCAACAGTTCTAAGTCTCACTCACCCCCAGTAATCTTCAACCCCCTCTCACGGAATCACAGAGCAATTAGAGCAGGATAAAATTGACAATCAGAGCTTCAAATGTCCTGCCCAATTGCAAAAGAAGAGTGCACATTCCAATGCACTGGAGGCTGCTCCACATATCAGAATACTTGGACCAATATTTATAAAGGCCAAAGAATGGGAAATGCTGTGGTTTAGCTTGGGAAGCTAAGAAAATTAGTTGTTTAGTGACTAAAATACTCACTCTTGTGGAGGCATGGCATATGGGATACAATTTATCAAATCTTTCTTATAAAATTCTGTACAATGGTGTACTGAAGATAAAGTTAAAAATCACACAACATCAGGTTATAGTCCAACAGGTTTATTTGGTAGTACAAGCTTTCAGAGCATTCTCCTTCATTAGGGTTGCTAGTGAAGCTACACCATAGGTGATCCCCACCACCCTAAACACACACTTACACACTCATGCAGACCCTCTCTCATACTCATGCTCTCTCTCCGACACACACTCACACTCATGTGTACACCTTCTTACAGACATATTACTGGGTCAGGAGAAAGTGAGGACTGCAGATGCTGGAAATCAGAGTCAAGAGTGTATTGCTAGAAAAGCACAGCAGGTCAGGCAGCACCTGAGGAGCAGGAGAATCGACATTTTGGGCATAAGTCCTTCATCAGGAATGAGACTTGTGGGCCGGGGGACTGAGAGATAGATGGGAGGGGAGTGGGGCTGGGGGAAGGTAGCTGGGAATGTGGTAGTAGATGAAGGTGCAGGTGCAAGTGATAGGTTGGAAAGGAGGGTGGTGTGGATAGGTGGGAAGGAAGGAAGATGGACAGGTAGGACAGGTCAAGGTAGCGGAGCTGAGTAGAGTTGGAGGCTTGGGACTGGGATAAGGTAGGGGGAGGGGAAATTAGGAAACTGGTGAAATCCACATTGATCCCATACGGTTGCAGTCCCAAGGCGGAAGATGAGGGGTTTTTCCTCTAGGCATCAGGTGGCAAGGGTTTGGCGATGGAGGTGGCCCAAATCCTGCATGTCCTTGGTGGAGTGGGACGGGAAGTTAAAATGTTCAGCCATGGGGGCGGTGGGGTTGGTGGGTGCAAGTATCCCAGAGATGTTCTCTGAAACAATCTTCAAGTTGGCGTCCTGTCTCCCCAATGTAGAGGAGACCACATCGAGTGCAACGTATACAGTAGATAACGTGCGTGGAAGTACAGGTAAATTTCTGTCGGATGTGAAAAGGTCCTTTGGGACCTTGGACAGAGGTGAAAGGGGAGGTGTGGGTGCAGATTTTGCACTTCCTGCAGTGGCAGGGTAAGGTGCTGGGGGGCATGGATCTGACTAAGGAGTCGCAGAGGGAATGATCTCTCCATAATGCAGATAGAGGTGGGGAGGGAAATATATTCCTGGTGGTGGGGTGTGTTCGCAAGTAGCGGAGGATGATGCGATGCATGTGGAGGTTGGTGGGGTGGAAGGTGCTGACCAGGGGGGGTTCTATCCCTGTTGCAATTGAAGGGGTGGGGTTCAAGGACAGAGGAGCGGGAAGTGGAGATGCACTGGAGGGCATCATTGACCATGTGGGAGAGAATTTGTGGTCTTTGAAGTAGGAGGCCGTCTGGGATGTCCTGTGGTGGAATTGGTCCTCCTGGGAGCAGATGCGGTGGAGGTGGAGCAATTGGGAATAAGGGCTGGCATTTTTACAGGAGGTAAGGTATAGTCCAGGTAGCTGTGGGAATCGGTGGGCTTGTAGTAAATGTCCATGTTTAGTCAGTTGCCAGAGAAGGAGATGGAGAGGTCTAGGAAGGGGAGGGAGGTTTCCGAGATGGTCCAGGTGAATTTGAGATCAGGGTAGAAGGTGTTTGTGAAGTTGATGAACTGTTCAACCCCTCGTGGGAGCACAAGGTAGCGTCGATACAGTCATCGATGTAGTGGAGGGAAAGGTGGGGAATGGTGCCTGTGCAGCTGCGGAAGATGGACTGTTCCACATACCGGAAGAGGCAGGCATAGGTGGGATCCATGCAGGTGCCCATGGCCACCCCTTAGGTTTGGAGGAAGTGGGAAGATTGGAAGGAGAAGTTGAGCATGAGGACCAGTTCAGACAGGCAAATGAGAATGTCAGTAGAAGGGTACTGGTTGGGTCAGCATGAGTGGAAAAAATGGAGAGCTTGGAGGCCTTCGTCATGGCGGAGTGATGTGTACAGGGACTGGGTGTCCATGGTGAAGATGAGGCGTTGGAGGCCAGGGAAACAAAAAGCTTGGAGGAAGTGGAGGGCGTGTGTGATGTCCCGAACACATGTGGGGTGTTCCTGGAGTAAGGGGGACAGGATGGTGTCAAGGTACGCAGAGATGAGGCAGGAGCAGGCTGAGACAAAGGGCATTCAGGTTTGTGAATCTTGGGGAGGAGGTAGAATCAGGCAGTGCAGGGTTCGCGGACAATGAGGTTGGAGGCTGTGGATGGGAGATCCCCAGAGGTATTTAGGTTGTGGATGGTCTGGGAGATGATGGTTTGGATATTACTCTGTCGTGTGCATACGCGCACACACACACACTCACTCACTCACTCCCTCACACACACATATATATAAGTCTATGGTGTGAATTTGCATTTGCAGATTTGTATTGACAGATACATGCAATTTTGTTCAAAAAGCATACAATCTGGAAGCAGTCAGTCCACGTGACATTTTATATATTTCAACTTTGGAAACAGAACCAGTCTGACTCAAGGTTGGAATACAGACAGACTCTAACCTCACACCTCTAATACATTGTGTGAGCTGAGTTGTCACTTTTTTTATAAAACCTTAAATTATCTCAGAAATGTGACTTGAAAGCACTTCTGGGATTAATGAATCGAAACCTGCAACCTATTCTAAGTGATTAAAGACTTAGTAGCAATCTAGGTTTGTTCAATATATGGCTTCAGTTGTATGACATTTTGATCTTTTATTATAAATTCTGTGTCCTACGATCCTACTCCACTAGCTAGCTGATGAAGGAGCAGCGCTTCTTCCAAATAAACTTGTTGGACTATAATCTGGTGTTGTGTCATTTTAAACTTAGTCCACCCCAGTCCAACACCGGCTCCTCCACATCGGTACTGAAGATAGTAGACCCACTGAATTTATGGAGAGAGCAACTCTCTGATTATCCTACTGAAAGAAATTTATGTAGGAAGATAATGATAGGGTCTTGGAAGAGGAACATCTTGGGACCACAGGACTTGGAGGTTTTTTGACTGTGTTTTGAAATTTGGTTGGATGTACAGATTCTAGTCTTTATTTAAAAAGAGAGAGAAGGGAATCTCTTAATTGTATTTAATTGTAGGCAGATAGTGAGTATTAACTAGAAATTCACTTCAGAAATTCACTTCCTATTAAGAGACTGACTGTAGCTGTGGCTGTTGGGAGATGTGGCTTATGTTCAAACATGTCATTCGGATTGATTGACCTAGAGTTGAAAAGATAGCCCTGCACATTACAATGAGAGATGTAACTTGCAAACTTCTCAATATCTTTCCTTTAATCTCCTGTTACCTTCCTTTAGGTTATAATACCTTTTCCCAGTAGCCAGCAGTGGGAGGAAGGACAGCGAGGACCAGGGGCCTGCTGGGAAGGTAAGTTTAAAATTATATAAACTTAGCTCATGAATAGGTGGAGCGCACCCTGAGCAGGAGCAGACACGGGACTGCTGAGTAAGTGAAGGAATATATCTGGGTGGTTGCGTTACTCAAAACACTACTTAAGTAGTGTCTCCCTCCCATCCTCCTCCTCTAATCCTGTGCACCGGATTGGGAAGGTAACTGTTTTTAAAAAATTCTTTATTTTTTTACAGTTTTTAGGGAATTTAGAACAGTGGGGATGGCGGTTAGGGCAGTTGAATGTTCCTCTTGCAGAATGTGGGAGGTAAGGGTCCTCGCTGACTTCTTCTGCAGGAAATGCACCCAACTCCAGCTCCTTGATAACCACATTAGGGAACTAGAGCTGGAACTAGATGAACCTTGGATCATTCGGGAGACGGAGGGGGTTATTGAGAGGGGTCATACCTCAGGTGCAAGAAAGAGACAGATGGGTTACAGTCAAGGGACGGAAAGGGCACCAGCAAACAGTGCAGGGGTCCCTGCGGCCGTCCCCCTCAATAACAAGTATACCGTTTTGGATACTGTTGTGGGTGGGGTAAGCAATAGGGTACAGGTCTCTGGCACAGGGTCTGACCATGTTGCTCAAAAGGGAAGGGGAAAAGGAGCAGAGCAGAGTTAGAGGGACAGATAGGAGGTTCTGTGGGAACAAGACAAACTCACGGACGGTGTGTTGTCTCCCAGGTGCCAGGGTTCGTGATGTCTCGGATTGTGTTTTGGGATCCTCGAGGGGGAGGGGCAGTAGGCCCAAGTCGTGGTTCACATAGGCACCAACAACCTAGGTAGGAAGGGAGATGGGTCTTTAAAGCAGAAATTCAGGGAGCTAGGATGGAAGCCTAGAGCTAGAACAAACAAGAGTTGTTATCTCTGGTTTGTTGCTCGTGCCACATACTAGCAAGGCAAGGAATAGGGAGAGAGAGGAGTTGAACATATGGCTATTGGGGTGGTGCAGGAAGGAAGGTTTCGGATACTTGGATAATTGGGGCTCATTCTGGGGTAGGTTGGGCCTCTATAAACAGGATGGTCTATACCTGAACCAGAGGGGTACCAAAATCCTGGGGATGGGGGGAGGTTTGCTAAAGCTCTTTGGGAGGGTTTAAACTAATTCAGCAGGGGATGGGAACCCAAATTGCAGTTCCAGTGTCCAGGAGGTTGAGAGTAGTGAGGTCAGAAATATGGTTTCAAGGTCGCAAGAGTTCACCGGCCAGCAGAAAGGTGGTTTGAAGTGTATCTACTTCAACGCCAGGAGCATCTGGAATAAGGTGGATCAACGTGCAGCATGGGTTGGTACTTGGGACTTCGATGTTGTGGCCATTTCAGAGACATTGATAGCGCAGAGACAGGAATAGTTGTAGCAGGTTCCAGGATTTAGATGTTTCAGTAAGAACAGCGAAGATGATAAAAGAGGGAGTGGTATGGCACTGTTAATTAAGGACAATGTTACGGTGGCAGAAAGGATGTTTGAGGACTCATTTACTGAGGTAGTATGGGCTGAGGTTAGAAACAGGAAAGGAGAGATCACCCTGTTGGGAGTTTTCCAGAGGCCTCCGAAGAGTTCCAGAGATGTAGACAAAAGGATAGCAAAGATAATTCTGGACAGGAGTGAAAGTAACAGTGTAGATGTTATGGGGGACTTTAACCTTGCAAATATTGACTGGAAATACTATAGTTCGAGTACTTTAGATGGGTCAGTTCTTGTCCAATGTGTGCAGGATAGTTTCCAGACACAGGATGTAGACAGGCCAACAAGGGGCGAAGCCACAATGGATTTGGTACTGGATAATGAACCTGGCTAGGTGTTAGATTTGGAGGTAGGTGAACACTTTGATGATAGTGACCACAATTCGGTTATGTTTACTTTAGTGATGGAAGGGGATACGTATATAACGCATTGCTGGGGGAAAGGCAATTATGATGCAATTAGACAAGATTTAGGATGCATTAGATGAAGAAGGAAACTGCAGGGGATGGGCACAATTGAAATATGGAGCTTATTCAAGGAACAGCTACTGCGTGTCCTTGAGAAGAATGCACCTGTCAGGCAAGAGGGAAGTAGTCGAGTGAGAGAGCCATGGTTTACTAAAGAAATTGAATCTCATGTCAAGAGCAAGAAGGTGGCTTATGTTAGGATCAGGTGTGAAGGCTCACTTAGAGCGCTTGAGAGTTACAAATTAGCCAGAATAGGTCAAAAGAGAGAGCTAAGAGCCAGGAGGGGACATGAGAAGTCATTGTCAGGTATGATCAAGGAAAACCCGAAAGCTTTCTATAGGTATATTAAGAATAAAAGAATGACTAGAGAAAGATTAGGGCCAATCAAGGATAGTCGTGGGACATTGCACTTGGAGTCCGAGGAGATAAGGAAAATACTAAATGAATATTTTTCATCAGTATTCACACTGGAAAAAGACAATGTTGTCAGGGAGAATACTGAGATTTAGGCTACAAGACTAGATGGGACTGACATTCGCAAGGAGGAGGTGTTAGCAATTCTGGAAAGTGTGAAAATAAATAAGTCCCATGGGCCAGATGGAATTTATTCTAGGATTCTCTGGGAACTCAGGGAGGAGATTGCAGAGCCTTTGCTTTGATCTTTATGTCGTCATTGTCTATAGGAATACTGCCAGAAAACGGGAGGATAGCAAATGTTGTTCCCTTGTTCAAGAAGGGGAGTAGAGACAACCCTGGTAATTATACTCAGTGTGCCTTACTTCAGTTGTGGGCAAAGTATTGGAAAAGGTTATAAGAGAAAGAATTTATAATCATCTAGAAAGGAATAAGTTGATTAGGGATAGTCAACATGGTTTCGTGAAGGGTAGATCATACCTCACAAACCTTATTGAGTTCTTTGAGGTGGTGACCAAACAGGTGGATGAGGGTAAAGTAACTGATGTACTGTATGGATTTCAGTAAGGGGTTTGATAAGGTTCCCTACGGTAGGCTATTGCACAAAATAAGGAGGCATGGGACTGAGGGTGATTTAGCGGTTTGGATCAGAAATTGGCGAGCTGAAAGAAGACAGAGGGTGGTGGTTGATGGGAAATGTTAATCCTGGAGTTCAGTTACTAGTGGGGTACTGCAAGGATCTGTTTTGGGTCTACTGGTGTTTGTCATTTTTATAAATGACCCGGATGAGGGCTTAGAAGGATGGGTTAGTAAATTTGCGGATGACACTAAAGTCAGTGGAGTTGTGGATAGTGCTGAAGGATGTTGCAGATTGCAGACGGACATAGATAAGCTACAGAGCTGGGCTGAGAGGTGGCAAATGGATTTGAATGCGGAAAAGTATGAGGTGATTCACTTTGAAAAGAACAACCAGAATGCAAAGTACTGAGTTAATGGTTAAGATTCTTGGTAGTGTAGATGAGCAAAGAGATTTCGGTGTGCATTTACATAGATTCCTGAAAGTTGCCACCCAGGTTGATAGGGTTGTTAAGAAGGCATACCGTGTGCTATTTTTATTGGTAGAGGGATTGAGTTTCGGAGCCACGTGGTCATGCTGCAGCTGTACAAACTCTGATGCGGCCGCACTTGGAGTACTGCTTACAGTTCTGGTCATCGCATTATACGAAGGATGAGGAAGCTTTGGAAAGGGTTCAGAGGAGATTAACTAAGATGTTGCCTAGTATGGAGGGAAGGTCTTATGAGGAAAGGCTGAAGGACCTGAGGCTGTTTTCATGAGAGAGAAGAAGGTTGAGAGGTGACTTAATTGAGGCATATAAGATAATCAGAGGGTTAGACTGGGTCGACAGTGAGAGCCTTTTTCCTCAGATGGTGATGGCTAGCACAATGGGTCACAGCTTTAATTTGAGGGTTGATAGATATAGGACAGATGTCAGAGGTAGTTTCTTTACTCAGAGGCTAGTAAGGGCACAGAACGGCCTGACTGCAACAGTAATAAACTTGCCAAATCTATAGGGAATTAAATGGTCATTTGATAAACATATGGATGAAAATGGAGTCGTGTAGGATAGATGGGCTTCAGATTGGTTCCACAGTTCGGCACAACATCGAGAACTGAAGGGTCTGTACTGCGCTGTAATGTTCTATGTTCCATGTCCTAATACAGTAAAATACAAGCCCAACCATCGGAAACAGCCGGTGATCCACAAAAATGAAGATCTTATCACATTTTCAGCAATATGAAAATTCAAGGGTGACACGATCACTGTTCTTACTAGTTTATTTCCCCACTAAATAGAATATTGCAACCTACCTACCTTTCCCCTAGTCCTGCCCCTCCCTCCCCTTATTTATTTTTCAGTCCCCTTCCTCCTCCCAATCGTGATGAAGGGTCCTGCCAAAACTTTGACTCTCCTGCTCCTCGGATGCTGCCTGACCTTCTGTGCTTTTCCAGCACCAGCTTTATCAACTCTTGACTCTCCAGCATCTGCAGTCCCTACTATCTCCATACCTCTTCAATAAACAGTTATGAAAGTCTGGATGGAATATTTTCGATCAAAGTTCTCTCATGGAGTGAAAAAAACTTCGCCAATCAGAACATAGTGCTGCGTTGTCAGGGATGTCATCTTTTAGATGAAATGTGAAATTGATGAGATGTTAAATTAAGGCCTGTATATAAGAATCATTGAAGCCCTAAGGTGTGGAAGCAGGCCATTCGGTCCATTGAGTACACACTGACCCTCTGAACAGCAACACACACAGACCCACCTCCCTACCCTATCCCTGTAACCCTGTATTTTCCATGGCTAATTTAACTAACTACACATCCCTGGTCACTGGGGGCAATTTAGCATGTCCAACCCACCTGCCCTGCACATCTTTGGATTGTGGGAGGAAACTGGAGCACCCGGAGGAAACCTGCACAGACACAGGGAGAACATGCAAACTCCACACATATTGTCACCTGAGGATGGAATTAAACCCGGGTCCCTGGTACTGTGAGGCAGCAGTGCCAACCACTGTGCTGCCTAACATTCATGATTAATATTTGTCAAAGAACACTACATGAACAGAACGTTCTGTAAACTATATTAGGGCTTGAATTATATTCACATAAGATCCTCCAGTCTGTTTCAATGATCTTAACCAAGTCTAATGGAATAATACCCTTTAAGAACAGGATAGTAGCATCTGAATTGAAATTAAATGCCCCTGTACCACAGTTCTAAAGGGGGCATAGGCTGCCTCCATTTCTTCCTCTCCCGTCGACCATCCAATCCCCCTCCACTGCCTTTCTCATTCAATTGGCGGAACTGATCCGTATGCTGAACAACTTCTTTCAATCCTCCCATTTCCTACAACCTACATCCACCCACTAATCTCCAAATCCAGCACATCATCCTCTGGAATTTTTGCCATTCACAGTCAGACCCCACCACCAAAAATATATTTCCCTCCCCACCTCTAGCTACATTCCATAGGGACCATTCCCTCCGCGACTCCCTCATTAGGTCCACACTCCCCACCAAACCCCTCCACACCTGGCACCTTCCCCTGCTGCTTAAAGAGTTGGCAAAACCAGCACCCACACCTTTCACCTCACCTCAGTCCAAGACGCCAAAGGATCATTCCAAATCCAGTAGTGATTTACTTGTACATCCTCCAACCTCATTTAATGATCTGGTGTTATCAACGTGGTCTCCTCTACATCCGACAGACCGATGGAATATCTATGGTCCGTACACACCAAACAACCCCACCTTCCCATGGCCATCCAGTCCAACTCCCCTGAGGACATATCCATTCTGGGCCACATCCATCACCTAAACAAGGCCAGCCGCAAACTGGAGGAGGAACACCTCAGCTTCCACCTCAGCAGCCTACTATCGCATGGCATGAACACGGAATTCACCAGTTTCCATATCTTCCCTCCCCCCACTCCATCCCAGATCCAACCCTCCAACTCAGATCCATTCTCTTGACCTGACCTACCTGTCCATCTTCCTTCCCACTTATCCATTCTACACTTCCCACCGACCTATCACCTCCTACCTTTGCCCACCTCTCGCCATCCCATCTACCTTTTCCCTTACCCCACACCCCCTCCCTCTATTTATTTCTCAGCCCCTTTCCCCCTCCCCAGTCCTGAAGAAAGGTCCTGCCCGAAATGTCAACTCTTTTGTACCCAGGATGCTGTGTGACCTGCTGTGTTTCTTCCAATACCATGCTTTATCAACCCTCCTTCCTGGATACCAACTATCAAACTCTTTGGGGTTCTTATTTTCCAGTAACTTTGGCCTCTCTCAGTCACTTTCTTTCTGTTTCCTGTCAGCAATCCTACTTCCATCTGTGGCCACTGCTCAGAAAAACTATTTCCCAATTAATTTAGAACTGCACTTTCAAACTCCCAAGTATCCAATCTTTGGTCTTCTATTCACCATGATATTTCTGGAGTTACTGATCTGTTCAACTACACTGTAACCTCCTGGAAATACTGTAGGACAACCTGCATCAGACAGAGTGCACAAGTTAACATTCTGAAGAACATCTGAAGCATTTCATCTGAAACCATCTTCCCTCTATGAGTTGACAGAGGATGGTCTCAGCTAAAATTCTCATCTGCATTTTCATACCTCACCTCCGTAACATTCCTCTCTCTGTAATCTTCCCCAGGTCCAAAATCTTTTGAATAATTCAGGGCTTCTGAATATTCCTATTTATTTCCTTTGGCTCTAAACTGGAATTCTCTCCCTAAACTCTCCACCTTTCAATTTCACTTTCCACCTTTAAGATATTTCGTAAAACCCACTTCATTGATCAAGCTTTTGGGTTATCTTCCTCCGAGGCACGTCATATGGGTCAGTGTCAAAGTTTGTGCATCAACTCTCCTGTGAAGGACCTAGAGATGTTTTATTACATTAAAATACATGTCATTATTGCTGCTGCTGTTCAATCCATATTTAATTTGCAAAATGCCTTGTTGTGCATTGTATATCAATTCACACAGGTATATGGGAAACACATGAAAGAAAATGGGAAGACCCAGTGAAAACAAGAGGAAGCTAGAAACAGCAAATAGCAGTGGACTGAGCACTGACCTTTGTACGTGCAGCTGAATTCTTTAATGTCCCTGACATATGTGTTTCCACGGGCCGCGAAACACTGTACCTGTGGCCATTCAGATAATGCATGAGATTTAAAAAGGCACACAGCACAACATTAACAAACAAAACAATCTGTTGTATCTGTCACTCAAAGATTCAGTAGCAAAGTGTATATAATGAGCAGGCACCAGTGGCAGCTCCCTGGAACAATGAATGATTATTCACACTCATGACTAAAGCACAGACTAGGCACTGCTTATTCTGCATTCGTTCTTGAAAATGTAGGAATTAATAACAAATGAAAAAAGTTGAGCTATTAGCTACACAAATTGTAACATGGTGTGGGAGTTTGCCATCGGTTTCATCCCATTCGATCCCTAAACGTACACATGATGTTCTCAGAGATGGCATCTTTGCACGTTAATTTAACGAATGAATACTTACTTAAACGTGAACTGATTCATTACTTAAACGTGAACTGATTCATGTTGGTCAACAGAACTGTGGTTCCTTTAGAACCCTGTGCACAGCATTTCTCTTACTCAAATCTATGGGTCCGGAGAGGTCATGGTCTGCTCTGTTGTACATCGGCCTAGACCCCACCTATCTGAATCCTACAGCATCCTGAGGAACAGCATCTCCAACCTAATGGCTACAAGACGGACAGATAAACCAGTACCACTCCCTGATACACACACATGCCACATTAACCCATCCACACACCTCCGTCATGCAAACCCCACTCCATACACCCTTGCCCCCCCATCTAAATTCAACAATCCATCCGTTTCCTTAGCTGACCTCTGCTCTCTCAACCCCCATGACTTCTCACCCCCTGTCCCCACCACTCTCTCACCCCCTCTACCTTCTCAAACACCTGCCCTCTCACCTCCCTCTGCCCTCTCACCCCACAACCCCTGCCATGCTCTTTCTGCTTCCACAACCCACCACACTCTCACTTCCCCACTACACTCTCAAACCCAGACCCATAACTCTCAATAAGACCATAAGACATTGGAGCAGAAATTAGGCCATTCAGCCCATCGAGTCTACTCCGCCGTTCAATCATGGCTGATAAATTTCTCAAAGTTGAAACTTTATTGCTGGAAAAGCACAGCAGGTCAGGCAGCATCCAGGGAACAGGAGAT
>NC_057736.1:42773701-42809179 GCF_004010195.1 Chiloscyllium plagiosum | reverse complement strand
TGAATTCCATAGATTCACCACTCTCTGGCTGAAGAAGTTTCTCCTTATCTCCATTCTAAAAGGTTTTCCCTCTACTCTAAGGCTATGCCCTCAGGTCCTAGTTTCTCCTGCCAATGGAAATATCTTCCCAACATCTACCCTGTCCAAGCCATTTAGTTTCTGTATGTCTCAATTAGATTCCCCCCTCATCCTTATAAACTCCATCAAGTATAGACCCAGAGTCCTCAAACATTCTTCATATATCAAGCTTTTCATTCCTGGGACCATTCTCATGAACTTCCTCTGAACATGCTCCAGGCATATTGCTCCTGCAAGTTTACCTTTGGAGAATCCTGGATGAGAACTCCGAAGACTCTTTGCACTTCAGATTTCTGAATTTTCTCCCCATTTAGAAAATAGTTTATGCCTCTATTCTTCCTACCAATGTACATGACCTCACACTTTCCCACGCTGTATCCATCTGCCATTTCTTTGCCCACTCTCCTAACCTGTCCAAATCCTTCTGCAGCCTCCCCACTTCCTCAGTGCTACCTGTCCCTCGACCTATCTTTGTATCATCTGCAAACTAAACCAGAATGCCCTCAGTTTGTTAATATATAAAGTGAAAAGTTGTGGTCGCAACACTGAGCCTTGCGGAACACCACTTGTCACCAGCTGCCACCCTGAGAAGGACCACTTTAACCCCACTCTCTACTTTCTGCCGGACAGCCAAGCTTCCATCCGTGCTAGCACCTTGCCTCTGACACCATGGGCCCTTATCTTACTTAGTAGCCTCTTGTGCAGCACCTTGGCCTTCTTGAAGTCCAGGTAGGTAACATCCATTGGCTCTTCATGGTCTAACCTGTTCATTACTTCCTCAAAGAATTCTAGCAGATTTGTCAGGCATGACCTCCCCTTGATGAAACCATGCTGACTTTGCCCTATTTTACCATGCATTTCCAAGTATTCAGAATCTCATCCGTCACAATGGATTCCAGGATCTTACCCATGACCGAGGTTAGGCTAATCAATCTATAATTTTCTGTCTTTTGCCTTACTCCTTTTTTAAATAGAGCTGTCATGTTAGCGATTTCCCAGTCCTCTGGGACCCTCCCTGATCCTGAAAGATGACCATTCACACGTCCACTATCTCTTCAGCTATCTCCCTTAGAACTCTGGGGTGTAATTCATCCGGTCCAGGTAACTTATCCAGGCCATTCAGTTTTTCTCGCACCTTCACTTTGGCAATAGCCACCATACTCAGCCCTGCCCCCTCACTCTCTTGAATTTTTGGGATATTAGTCGTGCCTTTCACTGTGAAGACTGACGCGGAGTAATTATTCAGTCCCTCAGCCACTTCCTTGTTCCCCACCACTATCTCTCCAGCATTATTTTTCGGCAGCCCAATGTCCACTTTTGCCTCTCTTTTGCCCTTTATATATCTAATGAAACTCTTACAGTCTTCCTTTACATTACTGTCGATCTTAGCATCATATTTCATCTTCTCCCTCCTTATTTCTTTTTTTTTGTTACCCGCTGTTTTTCTTTCTAAGGTTCCCAATCCCCTGGTTTCCCACAGCCCTTCACCATATTATATGCTTTTGCTTTTGTTTTCATGCTATCCCTGCCTTCCCTGGTCAGCCAGGGCTGCCTCATCCTCCCTGTACCAAGCTTCTTTTTCCTCGGGATGAATCCCTGCTGTGTCTCCTGAGTTACTCCCAGAATGCCCTGCCATTGCTGTTCCACTGTCTTTCCTGCTGGGCTCCTCTCCCAGTCAGTTCCACCCAGCTCCTCCCTCATGCCTCTGTCATTGCCTTTATTCAGCTGTAATACCATTACCTCTGATTCAATCTTCTCCCTCTCAAATTGCAGAGTAAATTCAATCACATTGTGATCACTGCCTCCTAGGGGTTCTCTCACCTTAAGCTCCCTTATTAAGTCTGCCTCACTGCACAACACTGAATCCAGTATTGCCCTGTTCCCTGGTGGGCTCCACCACAAGCTGCTCCAAAAAGCCATCTCGAAGACATCCCACAAATTCCTTTTCTTGTGATCCCCTACCAACCGGATTTTCCCAGTCTACCTGCATATTGAAATCCCCCATGATCACTGTAATTTTGCCTTTCCTACACATCTTTTCTATCTTTTGATGTATATTGCACGCCAGCTCCTGACTACTGTTTGGAGGCATACACAACTCCAACTATGTTTTTTTTAACCATTGCGGTTCTTCAATTCTCCCTACACTGATTTTACACCTTCTGACCCGACTTCATTTCTTGCTAATCATTTAATTTCATTTCTTACCAGTAAGGCAACACCCCCCTACCCCGCCCACCTGTCTGCCTGTTCGATAGGACGTACAGCCTCGAACAGTCAGCTCCCAATCCTGATCCCCTTGCAGCCACGTCTCTGTGATGCCCACCACATCATACCTGGCAATTTTGATCTGCTCCACAAGCCCATTTACTTTGTTCCTTATACAGTACTGCGTGCTTTCAGATATAATACCTTCAGTCCTGTATTAACCACCCCTCTTCTCATTGTCACTCGTTTGTCCAGTGTGCCTGCCAAACTCTCTCCCCATCCCCCGTCACTCTCATCCCTCAGCTACGCGCTCAACCTTCCCTCTCTACACTTGCAACCCCCACCACATCCTTACACCACCTCCATCCTCTTCTTGTTTTTCACTAACTACCCTGTAACTTCTAACTTGACACTGTTTAAAACTTTTCAACTGATTCAACCGTCTTTTGTGCAACCTCAAGTTCTTATGGTAGTTTATTTTCTCCTATTTTGAGTGACGGTTAAGTGAAGAGCCTTTACTTCATTTAGAAGTTAAACAGTGAGAGTTGTGGCAGGATATTCACCTCCAGCTCAGCAAACCCTCCTCACACACATAACATTGCAGAACAACACTGCTATACCTTAACCCTCCTGGTCCATGAATGTTAAGGCCAGCTGGAGTGATGAGAATAATTAGTAAATCTGGAAGGTAACGGCATCACCCACTGAGGGACTGAGATACAGGGTCCAGAAAATCAAATTGGGACCTGTTCGTCTGAATCTCTGAGTGCTACAACAGCAATGAACATTTGTGTGTGTATAGGGGCAACAATATCACATGGCATCTTAAGGTGTTTCAGAGACATTTTAAAATAATATGACATTGAGTCCTGTAAGGCAATATTAAGACAAAGATTAGTCAAAGCAGCAGGTTTTGAAGGAGGGTAGTGAGTTAGCAAAGCTGAGAGGTGTATGGAGTGAATTTCAGGGCCCACACCACTGAAGGCATGGCCACCAGCTCCATTCCAAGAGGCAGGAGCACCAACACTTTGGAAAGTTGTACAGATACAGGAGATCACGGAGAACAGAGCCAGCCAGGCACGGTGGGATTTAAAAATAAGGACAGGAGGTTTAAAATTGAAGCATTGCTTAACTGCGAGTCAGTGTAGGTCATATAGCACAGGGGTGATGGGTGAACAGCATTTGGTCCAAATGAGAACTTTAAGCAATAGAGAACACCAAATGAATAATTTTGAAATAGCCCTCCTTGATTCTTGGTTCATTCCAGAGGGTTCCTATTATAAAGCAGGAGACTGTTGGGCCAGCCTAGAGCCTCTGGGTCTGGTACCCAAGAGACCATTAGGATGTGATAATGATGCAACTTACATATTAGTGCCAAGTTTAATGACTCTGTCACCAAAGAGATCGAAAGATCCTTCTGTCAGCACATTCGTGTAACTGCCACTGACTGGGAAAGTTGCTCGTTTCACCTCTTCTCCAACATAGTTAAACATTCTGTAACAAGTGGAGAAATACTAGACGTCAGTATTGTCCTTACCTGAGAAGCTTCCAAACATCAAATTCCAATCACTTTCATTACCGTAAAACCACAGACAAATAGAAACAAGAAACAAGAGTAGGCCATTTGACCCCTCAGGCCTGTTTCACCATTCCATAGGATTATAGTAGCTCCACTATCTCAATGCCATATTCCCATTTCTCCCCATAAGACGCCTTTAAAATTGCACTTTGATAGATACTCGTGTCTTTGTGGATTATGCAGGAGGGGTTTTATGGAAAGTTTGATGTATGTAAAAGCTGGAATAGACATCACAACATGCTCAGCTCATGTCTATCCATACATTCAATGTACTGTAAAACTGTCTCAGGGACAACTTTGTCTAAGAGTTCAGGTTTTTTTTTAAGCATATGGAGACTGAAAAAAATAAGCCAAAGGCTGCACAACACAAGCCAGCATCTTAAAAAAGACATTAAGGTAATACTTTGTAGGAACACTCTTTAATAAGGTGATTCCCACAAAGAGAGCTCAGCCTGGAAGGTTCATCAGTCTTCTTTCACCTTCTTACCACATAGTTTCAACAATTTCTCAACCATTACATTTAGATAATTCAGTTACTGGTCTATGATATGAACACATCAGAGGATGCTTTGGGACCTGTCAAGAAGAAACAAGCTACTTAGCTCAGGAATTTCAAGTCCATCTGCTCTCCAAAATGTATTCAATTTGGAATATTAACAGCAGTGATGGTTAATTGGAGTGCAGACAGACATAGGTCCATGGAAGTTTGCATATATGGTGCAAGAGGGAAGGATTATAATTCCTGGGACACTGGGATCAGCTTGGTGGAAGATAAGCCCTTAAAAGCATGGACAGGTTGCACCTAGCTAAAGCTGGGCTAATATCCTTCCAGGGTGATCTGCTGGTGATGGTAGGGAGGATGTATACTAAGTTGGCAGGGATGTGGAAGCCAAGAAGTAATATTAGAGAGGTGCACAGAGTACTGGGAGAAACAGATGGCATTAAAATAGGCAATACTAGTTTAATAAGGGGCATCAATATGAAGAGAAAAGTAATACATCGAAATTTGGGTGACTGTGCAGGTATGTGAATGTGAAAAATGCGGTAAACAACTTTGCGGAGCCACTGGCAGAGATGGCCCCATGTGGAAATGTGATACTGCAATAATGCAAACCTGACTCAAAGGAAGATAGGCCTGACAGTTAGATTTTCCTGGATACAAAGCGTTCAAGAAAGATAGGAAAAGGAGGACAGAGAAGATGTCCAAGATGGTCCAAGGACAGAACATACTTTGCTAGAGTCAAGGAATATACAAAAAAGTTGCAATTAGATTACTTGATGTGGCGTTTAGGCCACAAGTGGGAAAAAATGTAGGGGAACAATTCATAAGCCAATTACTGAAATGCAAGATTTCTAATATATTTCGAATGAGGGATTATATTTATCCAAATATAGACTGGAATATTAGCAGTATATAGGACAGTTGGGTTCTTCGGTTATGTTCAGGACAATCTTCTACATCAGTACATTTCCATCCAATAACAAAGCAGATCCTGCTGGACCAGGTTTTTGGAAGCATTGTGGCCCATTGAGGATCAGGTTTCAACAGAAGAAGATTTAGGGGATAATGAATAAAGTATCATAAGGTTTCTGAACAAAAGGGAGGGTCTATGTCAGTTGGAAAGCAGGATAAACTAAATAACAATAAGCAGAAAGCAAATGTTATGATTCTGCAATTCATACCTACTCAAGATTTTTGATTTATTTTCCATGTTCCATTAACAATCACTCTGGCCTTGTACCATTAAACATTTATTAATTCCAAACTATCAAAGACCTCCCCTTTTAGTGTTCTTCCCACTCTCCTCTCTTTCACTTGCTTAAAATCTAGGGCATCTCTGAAACATTTCTCAGTTCTGAAAAATCTGTCATTGCCCCAAAATGTTAACACTCTTCTTCTCTCTACAAATGCTGTATGACTGACAAAGTATGCTGAGCATTTTCGACTTGAAACTTTTATTTTAATAGATATTTTTATTGAAGAAAAAGGAAATGTTTAAAAACTTTTTTTACAAACTTACAAAATAACACAAACAAATATAAACACTAATATACAATTAAATATTAAATAAATAATAAGCAAAACACAACAAACAAAAAAAAGAGAAAAAAATACTAATCTAACCTACAAATAACCAAAGCATATCATAAAATATCTTACATTACTCAAAAGAAAAGATAACATAGTAATTAAATAATGAAGTACATGCTCAGAATGAATTAACATCCAGTCATAATAAAACCCATATTCATACAGGATTCCTCCCCAAAGGGCCCCTGAACCAGCCAGAACCACTACCACAACTAGATAAAAGCCCTTGACAATATGGCCAAAATATCTGTATCTAAATAATTCAGGAAGGGCTGCCATATTTTATAGAATAATTCAATTTTTTAGTGCACCACATTTGTGAGTAAGTCAAGGGGAATACATTCCATGATTAACCTTTGCCAATTCGAAAGTCCTGGAGGGCCCTCAGCTACCCAGTTTACTAAGATATTTTTCCTTGCACAAGAGGAGAGAATGGAAAATAATTTCCTCCCATGCACATCCAGGGAGGGCAGGTTCGAAAGCCCAGGAGAAGAGATACTGGATCTACTCCAATTTCTGCTCCCAAGATTTCTGTCAGAGCATTTGCTACTCTGATCCAGTATTTGCGGATCTTATGACATGTCCATAAGCAGTGTGTGAGTGCCCACTTCTATTTTACATTTAGGACACATTGGAGATGTTCCTGCCCTAAATTTTGCGAATCATTCCGGTGCTATATGAGTCCTATGGAGTATCTTTAATTGAATAGCTTGGGTTCTATTACAAATGGAGATCTTTCTGGCATTTTCCCAGATGTCGTCCCACATTTCTGAAGGGATTTCCAACCCCAATTCCTGATTCCATGTTTTAAACAATTGTTCCATGTCTTTCGATACTTTGTTCTGTAATGAGTTAAAACTCACACAACACCAGGTTATAGTCCAATAGGTTTAATTGGAAGCACACTAGCTTTCGGAGCGACGCTCCTTCATCAGGTAATCCAAAAGCTAGTGTGCTTCCAATTAAACCTGTTGGACTATAACCTGGTGTTGTGTGATTTTTAACTTTGTACACCCCAGTCCAACACCGGCATCTTCGAATCATTGTTCTGTAATGAGTGATAAAGGGTGCTGACCGAGGGTGGACCCACTGGCCATAACACTCTTCTTTCCCTATCCGATTTATAAGAGCAATCTAATAACGTAGTCTTCTTCTGTATGTAATCTCGAATTTGGAAATATTGAAAAAATCTCCATTAGGCAGTCCAAATTTCTGGTGCAGCTGTTCAAAAGACATCATAACCTCCCCATCGAACAGATCCTCTAAGCAAGAAATACCCCTGGACCTCCAGGTTTTAAATGTAGCATCTGTGAGCCCCAGTTGAAAATCCCATGCTCCCACTATAGGAGTATAAGGGGAGTTTTTTGTGAATTACCCTCATCTTGCCGCATTATCTTCCAAGCTTTAATTGTATTTAATACAATAGGATTTTTACAATGGTCCATAATAACTTTCATCTTATCTAAAAATAAGAGATAAATGAGGGGACACTTTACTTGAGAAGCCTCAATGTCCAGCCAGATTGATTGCAGGTCACACAAGACCCAATCAGTTATGTAGCTTAACAGCGAACTCAGCTGATACTTCCTAAAGTCTGGAAAATCCAGCCCTCCCCTTGCTTGTGGAAGCTGCAGCTTCTTTAATTTAATAAGGGGCCGTCTATGATTCCAGATGAAAGAACCAAGCCACGGATAGTTTACACAATGCCGGCTTCGGCAACATTAGAGGGAGCATTGTCATAGGGTATAAGAGACGAGGCAAAATATTCATCTTAATTAGATCTATTCAGCCTAACCAAGATATCAGGAGATACCCCCAGCGTTCAAGGTCCTGCCTTATCCTCTCTAATAGGTGCACAAAATTGGCTTTATACCGCTGACCAAATACTGGGGTGATAAAAATACCTAAATATAAAAACCCTCTAGAGACCACTGAAAGGGAAAGCAAGACCCGTCCGATAAATTGGACTTACTAACCAGACCACTGATCGGCATGGCCTCCGATTTTGTGAAATTGAATTTGTAACCTGAGAACGCACTAAATAAATTGATTACTTGGATCAAGCGGGGCACGGATATCAAAGGATTACTAAGAAAAAAGAGAACATCATCTGCATAAAGGGTAATTTTATGTTTACCCGAACTAACCCTCGGAGCCACGATATTAGAATCGGCCCGTATAGCTTCCGCTAGTTGCTCAATTATTAGCGTGAATAATAACGGTGAGAGAGGACATCCCTGACGACAGCCCTACCCACACTGAAGCTATCCTAATCATGGCTGCTTTGGGGTCATTGTACAATATTGAGACCCATTTAGCGAATACCTCTCCCACACTGAACTTTTCCGGTGTGTAAAACAGATATGACCATTCAACCCGATCGAATGCCTTCTCCGCATCTAAAAAGACTACTATTCCCAGTATTCTTTCCTGATGACAGACTTGAATCACATTCAAAACCCTTCTAATATTATTAGATGATCTACGGCCCTTGATAAACCGTCTGGTCCTCTTTTATGATGTATGGTAAAACCCTCTGCAGCCTTAATGCTAATGTTTTAGAAAGAATTTTAAAATCTACATTTAGCAAAGATATTGGTCTGCATGATGTGCAATCTTCTGGGGCCTTCCCTTTTTTAAGAATGAGAGAAATATTTGCTTCTCTCAACGAAGGCGGGAGACAGCCCTGACTATATGAATAATTATACATGTCTATATGTGGACCAACCAGTACCCCTATAAACCCTTTGTAGAATTCAGCCTGGAATCCATCTGGGCCAGGTGCTTTACTGCTCTGAAGCTGCCTGATTGCATCAAGTACTTCCTGGGTTGTTAGGGACGCATTCAGAATCGACACCTGTTCTGTGGCTAAGTCCGGAAAGGCCAGGCTTTTAAAAAAGGACTCCATCTTCTTAGCTCTGTCTTCACAATCCTGTGATTTATACAGATCAGAATAAAACTTCCTGAAGGTTGTACTGATCCTTTTGCGGTCATGAGTCAAAGTACCAGCACTTTCCCTAATGGATGTGATAGCATGAGGGACCTTTTCTCCTCCTTGCGAGATACGCTAGGTATCTACCAGGCTTATCACCGTATTCATATAACCTTTGCTTTGCAAATAATATTTCCCTCTTTGCTGTTTGGGTAATTGCGGTATTCAAGGCTGTCCTAAGGGCTGTAATCCTTTGTAACTTAGCAATAGAGGGCCTATCAACATGTGCTATCTCAGCTGCCTTCAAGTGAACCTCGAGTAGACACTATTGTTCTCTCTTTTGATTTTTCTGTGTCGCCGAGTATGAATTAATGAGACCTTGCACATAAGCCTTAATGGTCTCCCACATCATCGATGGGTTACTGGCCGTACCTGAGTTAATTTCCAAAAAGGTTTTAAATTCTTGAGAGAAATATTTTACAAATTTACTATCCTTCATTAAGAAGGAATCCATATGCCAATGTTGGGGGCTTGTCTCATTGTCCCTAGTTTTAACTTCCATATATACTGGAGCATGATCAGAGATTATTATATTACCTATTTTGCAGGATAATATGGGGTTCAAAAAGATCAAGGGAGCAAAAAACATATCAATTCTAGTATGACACTTATGTGGGTTAGAGTAGAAAGCAAAGTCTCTGCCTTGCGGATTAAGGCACCTCCACACATCTCTAACCCTAGCTCCTTATTCAAATCCACCAATTGCCTGGATCTAAGAGATATACCCACAGTACTCTTGAGTATCCTGTCTATCTCAGGGTCCATAGTACAATTAAAATCTCCTCCTATAATTGTGTGACAAGCCCCAAAAGCCATCAGTTTGGAGAATGCTTCCGTTATAAATTTGAAGGGGTGTGCCGGGGGACAATAAAGATTCAAAATCCCACAATCCTCCCATTTATGAGGGCTTTAGTCAGTATATACCGTCCAGATTGATCTTTTATCTGACTTAAGTGTTTGAAAGGAAGGTTCTTCCAAATGAGAATGACTACTCCCCTACTTTTTGAACTAAAAGATGAAAAGAAAACCTGATTGAATCCTCCTTGTTGTAATTTTAAGTGCTCTTTATCCATAAGGTGTGTCTCCTGTAAGAGAGCTATATCAACCCTTTCTTTTTTTTTGAGACTTGATAGTATTTTCTTCCTTTTGATTGGTGAATTATTCCCCTTGTCGTTCCAGGTGCACCACCTAATCGAATGACTAACCATGATAGTCCTGGCAAGTCCGAGACCCCCCGGGAGGAAGAACACCATCCAAAACACCCCGAGCATAGACCATAGAAAATTCACAAAAGTAGAGATTCTTTAATACATTAATGCCGATATAGTTAAAAACTATTTCTAAATAAGAAAAATATAAAATACATTTAAAAGGAGATTTTCCCCCTTGCTCCCAGGGGGCATCACTACCTGTCAGTAAACCCACCGTATCTTCTCCCAACCAGTGCCCCGCCCTTGACCCCAGGCACCACATAATAAACAAATTCAAATGTACTATAAAACCAAAGTTAAAAGTGAGTGTCCCAACCCCCACCCACACCAACACTTAGATACATTTAGTAAAGGTAATACAAAGTATAAACATATAAAACTATAAAGTTACAATCCCAGCAAGTAATAGATAACTAAGTATAATAACGGAAGAAAAAAGAACCCCCACTCTAAAAAAAATTGAGGTAGAGCAAACGCACCCCCCCCCCATGACACAAATCAAATAAGCCGCCCGGCCTGTTAAAAAAAAGAAAATCACATAGTGAATAACAAATAAGCCGCCCTCCCTATTCCCGGAGACGATATTAAACAATAGGGGGGGATGAGAAGGGAAAGAAAAGATAAACCTGGGTGAGGAGGCAAAATTGCATCATTAGCCATATGGTTTAATTCTTACTGTCTATTTAAGAGAGTCCAAAAATTCTTTAGCCTTCTCCGGTGATCCAAAGTTATAAATGGATCCTTCATGGCTGAAGCGCAGTGTTGCTGGGTAACGCAAGGAATATTGGATGTTTAAGTCTCTCAGACGCTTCTTCGCCTCTTCAAATGCCCTCCTATTGCGGACCACGGCTGGAGAAAAATCCTGGAACAGCATAATCCTAGAGCCCTTGTACGATGGCCTGGGGGTCCTTCCCCAGGATTCTAGAGGCTTCCAGAAACATCTGTTTCTCTCTGTAGCATTAGAGCCAGAACAGGACCAGGCGAGGACGCTGATCCGACCCGGGCCTGTGTATAGCAACCCGGTGGGCCCACTCTACCCATACCTGGCCTGGTCCGGACTCCAACTTTAATATTTTGGGGAGCTATTGCTCCAAAGAAACTGCCAGCTGGCCTTCCTCTTCCCGTTCGGGAAGGCCCAGCAACCGAATATTTTTCAACGACCCCGATTGTCGAGGTGGTCAATGTGCTCCTTTAAGGTCCAGACTCACTGTTCGAGAGCCCAGACCCCACCCACAGCCAATTCAGCGGCAGTCTCCGAGGTCCCAGCCTTTAGCTCCACCCCTCCAACGCGATGTTCGAGCTTTTCAATTTCTCGGTCGTGCTTTTGCAGCTCGACCGAGAGCGACTCCTACCTGCTCCTGGACTCTTCAATAAAGGCATCGATCCTCTCCTGCAGCTTGTTAATTACGGAGATCAGGCTCACCTCCGCAGGTAAAACCCCCCCAGGCGGATACGGACATCTCTGCTGCTGCTGGAGGGGGTGGGGGCAGGGTCCCTGCCTGTTGCGAGCTGTGGGCATTTTTACCTTTAGTCATTTTAAGCACAGCACCAAACTGTTCAAGTTTGGTGCAAAATGACTAAATATGCTGGGTAAGAGTTATTTTAAATGGTTTGGCAGGTGTGTTGGAGGTGGGTACCCCAATTTGCCTAAGTCTTGGGCAGAGTACTACAGACTCAGACTTGCTGGGTCACCGCCATCTTGAATCCCCCGACTTGAAACTTTTAACCTTTGCCAATTAGTTCAGGTCACTGGTGCAAATAAGAACCAGTAAGGATATTAAAATGATACCTGCAACAATGTCCCATCATCCTGACATAACCCTTTTGATTAGTATTTGCAGTGTCGCAAGTTGCAGCTCATTCTTGCATGGCTTGTTATTCACTGCTGGGACGTGGGCTTTGCTGGCTGGCAAGAATTTAATACTCATCCCTAGTTGCCCTTGAGAAGGTGGGGGTGAGCTGCCTTCTTGAACCTCTGCAGTCCATGCACTGCAGGTTGACCCACAATGCCCTTAGGAAGGGAATTCCAGGATTTTGACGCAGTGACAGTGATGGTACAGTGATATATTTCCAGTGAGGATGATGACTGATCTGCAGGGGAACTTGCAGCTGGTGGTGTTCCCATGTATCTGATTGCAGATTTGAAAGGTACTATCTAAGGATCTTTGGTGAATTTCTGCAGTGCCTCTTGTAGATAGCACACTCTGCTGCCATTGAGCGTCGCTGGTGGAAGGATAAATGCTTGTGGATGTGGTCTCAATCAAGGGGGCTGCTTCGCTCTGGATGGTGTCAAGCTTCTCAAGTGTTGTTGAAGCTGCAGTGATCCAGGCAAGTGGGGAGTATTCCATCACACTCCTGACTTGCGCCTTATTGATGGTGGACAGACTTTGGGGAGTCAGGAGGTGAGTTACTGCAGGATACCTCCCTCTGACCTGCTCTTGTAGCCATTGCATTTGTGTGGGAAGTCCAGTTGAGTTTCTGGCCAATGGTAATCCCTAGAATGTTGATAGTGGAGGATTCAGTAATGGTAACACCATTCAATGTTAAGGGGTAATTTTTAGATTATCTGTTACTGGAGATGGTCATTGCCTGGCATTTGTGTGGCATGAATGTTACTTGCTGCTTGTCAACCTAAGCCTGGCTACTGTACACATTTTGTTGTATTTGAATATGAATGGCTTCAGTATATGAGGAGTCATGAATGGTGCTAAACATTGCATAATCATCATTGAATATCCCCACATCTGATCTTGTGATGGAGGGAAGGTCATTGATGAAGCAGCTGAAGATGGTTGGGCCTCGAACACTACCCTGAGGAACTCCTGAGATGACTGGCCTCCAACAACCATGACCATCTTCCTACGTGCCACGTGTGACTCCATCCACCGGAGAGTTCGCCACTTGATACCCATTGATTCCAGTTTTGCTAGGGCTCCTTGATGCCACACACTCACTTCATCTCTGGAATTCAGTGTTTTTGTCCATGTTTGAATCAAGGCTATAAGAAGGACAGGAGCAGAGTGGCCCTGGCAGAACCCAAACTGGTCAGCATTGAGCAAGTTATTGCTGAGTAGGTGTGGCTTGATAGCACTGATAATGACGTCATTTATCATTTTACTGACATTCGAGAGTAGACTGTGACTGTCATGAGGAGTTTTGTTACAGGCTTTTTGGAAGTTTAAATGTATACATCACAAGGACCAATTGGCATTAATCACCTCAATAAAGTACAAGTAATTGGTCAGGCAGGATCTTCCCCTTCTAATCAATCTTGGCTGCTTACCATGCTATCATCATACACACAGTCATCGAGTTGTTCTTGATAACTCCATAAGATATAGGACCAGAAGTAGGCCTTCCAGGCCATCAAGTCTGCTCTGCCATTCATCGAGATCATGATTGATATGATAATCCTCAAATCAATTTTCCTGCCTGTTCCCCATAACCCTTGATTACTTTACTGATTAAATATGTCAGAGCCTTTAATATACTTAACAAAACAGCCCCAACAGTCTTCCACTGTGAAAAACATACAGATTCACCATTCTCAGAGCAGAAATTCCTCTTCATCTGTCTTAAATGGGCATATTTTTATTCTGAGATTATTCCCTCTGGTCCTACCCTGCCACAAGGGGAAACAATCTCTCTCTAAGTATCTTGAACATTTCAATAAGGTTACCTCTCATTTTTCTAAACTCCAATGACTAGAGGCCCAACCTACTCAACATCTCCTAAGACAATCCTCTTTCAAACCTGGGATCAGCCTAGTGACCCTTCTCTGGACCCTTTTCCAATGCCAGTATATCACTCGTTGGATAAGATGACCAAAACTGCTCACAGTATTTCAGGTGCAGTCTGACAAGTGCCTTGCGCAGTTTTAGCAAGATGTTTATACACCACTCTCTTTGAAGTAAAGGCCAACAGTCCATTTGTCTTCCATGTTACTCACTGAACTTGGATGCTAGTTTTTTGTGAATCATGCATGAGCAATCTGAAAGTCTCTGTTCTGTAGCTTTCTGAAATCTTTCTCCATTCAAACATTTGGCTCCTCTATTTTTCCTGCCAAAGTACATATCATGTTTTTCCCACATTGTATTCCAGCTCGCTTAACCTGCCAAATCCCTCTGCAGACTGAATCTTCCTCACTACACTCCTTCCCACCTATTTTTGTATCATCTGCAAATTTGGAACCGCACATTCGTTTTCCTCAACCAAGTCATTAATGTGTTGTAAATCACTGTGGCCTTAGCACTGATTCCTGAGGCATTCCACCCAGTTACTGGTTGCCATCCTGAAAATGTCTCTCTTATCCCAGCTCTATTATTTAGCCAATATTCCATCTATCAAAGCTCCTTAGATGCTGCCTGAACTGCTGTGCTCTTCCAGCACCACTAATCCAGAATCTGGTTTCCAGCATCTGCAGTCATTGTTTTTACCTTGTTGATTTTAACCCTACTGCGAATCCTCTTGCAAGGATGCCTGCCTTGAAGAAGTTTTTCTCCTCTCTCTACAAGAATCTCAGGGAGTCCCTCTCCCACTGCAACTCCCAGGTCATTTCCTCTTCCCTGAAGCTCTTACTCTGCTACTCTCTCCCCACCCCACCCTCCTCTAGCTTATCTCTCACTGCCTTTATTCCTGATGAAGGGCTTTTGCCCGAAACGTCGATTTCGAAGCTCCTTAGATGCTGCCTGAACTGCTGTGCTCTTCCAGCACCACTAATCCAGAATATTCCATCTATGCTATCTCAAGCAGTCTAATGTATGATACCTTATCAAACCCCTTCTAAAAATCCAAATATATTACATCCAGTGCTTCCGTTTTAACATACTTAGAGTGAGTAAATTTGTCAGGGATAATTTCCACCTCATAAAGCCATGCTGACTCTGCTTGATTATATGATATATTTCTAAGTGCTCTGCTATTACATTCTTTATAATAGACTTTCCCATAAACAAATATTAAGATAACTGGCCCATAGTTAACTTGTTTTCACCTTTTTTAAAATAGAATAGCATTCCAATCTCCTGGAACTACATTATTTTATGCACATACTGGGAAGAATGGTATCAATACAAGTGAGATAAATGCTTGGAATGAGCTTTGGTGTATGATGGGGGAAACAAAATCATTAATTTAGACAATAGACAATAGGTGCAGGAGTAGGCCATTCTGCCCTTCGAGCCAGCACCACCATTCATTATGATCATGGCTGATCATTCTCAATCAGTATCCTGTTCCTGCCTTATCCCCAGAACCCTTGATTCCACTATCCTTAAGAGCTCTATCCAACTCTTTCTTGAACGTATCCAGAGATTTCGCCTCCACAGCCTTCTGAGGCAGAGCATTCCATACACCCACCAATCTCTGGGTGAAGAAGTTTCTCCTCAACTCTGTTCTAAGTGGCCTACTCCTTATTTTTAAACTGTGTCCTCTGGTTCAGGACTCACCCATCAGCAGAAACATGCTTCCTGCCTCCAGAGTGTCCAATCCTTTAATAATCTTATAAATCTCAATCAGATCTCCTGTCAGCCTTCTAAACTCAAACCTATACAAGCCCAGCCGCTCCAATCTTTCAGCGTGAGATAGTCATTCCGGGAATTGACCTCGTGAACCTACACTGCACTCCCTCAATAACCAGAATGTCTTTCCTCAAATTTGGGACCAAAACTGCACATAATATTCCAGGTGTGGTCTCACCAGGGAGCTGCAGAAGGACCTCTTTGCTTCTACACTCAATTCCTCTTGTTATGAAGGCCAGCATGCTATTAGCCTTCTTCACTATCTGCTGTACCTGCATGATTGCTTTCATTGACTGGTGTACAAGAACACCTAGATCTCGTTGTACTGCCTCTTTACCTAACTTGACTCCATTTAGGTAGTAACCTGCCTTCCTGTTCTTGCCACCAAAGTGGATAACCACACATTTATCCACATTAAACTGCATTTGCCATGCATCGTCCACTCACCTAGCCTGTCCAGGTCACCCTGTATTCTCCTAACATCCTCCTCACATTTCATCCTGCCACCCAGCTTTGTGTCATCAGCAAATTTGCTAATATTACTTTTAATACCTTCATCTATATAGAAGATTAGTCAAGCATGATTTCCCCTTCATAAATCCATGCTGACTCTGACCTATCCTGTTACTGCTATTTGAGGACAACTTCAATGGTATGGTAGGGAAATACAAATTCCCTTTCATGGATGGTTAAGCATAGGGTGGACCATCAGTGGCCTTTTGATGTTTTATATCTGCTGCACAGAAAGATGACTAAACAACACTCAAAAAGAAAACATACTCCTCTGTGGCCATGGAAATACGTGCCAGGATCTAAATAGTGGGATTTATGGAGGAGCAAGGAACAATAAATCATAAACAATTGAACCAAATTGTCTTCTTTCTACCACAGTGAAGATCAAAATTAAATTGGTGAGAGTGTGCACAGGGGATCACGAATGGAAAAATTACAATGAGCATAGAGTTTATAGAAGGAAGACGATGTAACTTACTTGATCAATCCAGGGATCTCTGTTCCCCAAGGAACAGGTCCAGAAATTGGCAGCACAAATCGTCCATTGGAATTCTGAACTTTATCTTTCAGAAAGATGGACACCTGTGGAGAAAGCATTTATCGCCATTATTGACGGTGCCATAATGCACAATATATACAGCACTAAGTCAGCCAACTCGACAATGAATCTATCATGAAAATAAAACTATGAACTGCAGATGTGCTGGAAATCGGAAATAAAAATAGAAATTGCTGGAGAAACTCAGCAGATCTGGCAGCAATTGTGGTGAGCAGGCAGAGTCAACTTTTCGGGTCCAGTGACCCTTTGTCCATTCTGTTCTGAAGAAGAGTCATTGGACCCGATACATTGGCTCTGCTTTCTCTCCACTGATGCTGTCAGACCTGCTGAGTGTCTCCAGTAATTTCTGCTTTTGTTCAATCTGTATTTGTGCTCCACTCGAAAATCTTCCCATCCTTCTGCCTTTAAATGTATCATTGTAGCCCTATAATCCCTCCTTCCTCATATTTGCCTAGGTTCCCTTGAAATTCATCTGTTAATTCCCAAACGGATAACATAGTCTCAGATGCTCACAAAGACAACAGACCAATAATGAAGCATGGTAACACTAAGCATATAACTATTAATGTCAGCAAATGATAGGTCAACACGTAACACATCATATAAATATAAACGTCTGCAATGAGAATCCCAGGTTCTGTGTGAGCAGGGTGCAGTAGGCTGCTAAATCAGCATCCACCTTCACCAGTGCTGCTTTCAGAAGCCACTCAAGAATCTTTTGATATAATTAAGCAAATGCATAACTACAGCACAGAACATCTGATTAGAACTGCCACAGATAATGTCCAACACTAGTAATTCGATTAGATACATCACATTGCTTCGACAATGTTGGGAAGTGTGGTCATGGAGGAGGGATTAATGTCACTTCATGTCTTCTGACCTTATCTGCTGTTTCTTGGGAATGGCTAATTTATAATAGGCACTTCAGCCACTCCACACAGTGGCATGTTCCACATTCTCACCACTCTTCAGGTGATGAAACTGCATTGGAATTCCATATTGGACTTTTAAAAAATTCATTCCTAGCATATGGGCATCAGTGGCTGGCCAGCATTTATTGGCCATTCCTAATTGCCTCCGAGGAGATGTGGTGAACTTCCACACTTAGTGTGCCGTATGTAGACCCAGAATGCTATTAGGAATGGAATTCCAGGATTTCAACCCACCAATGCTGCAGGAACAGCAATATATTTCCAAGTCAGGATAGTGAGTGGCTTGAGTGAGCAGGTCAGAGGCTAGCAACACTATGGTGAGAAACTCACTTCCTGACTCCCTTAAACCTTGTCCACGACTTACACAACATAAGTCAGAAGTGCAATGGAAATTCCCCACTTGCCTGGATGGGTGCAGCTCCAACAACACTCAAGAAGCTCGACACCATCCAGGACAAAACAGCCTGCATGACTGGCACCGCACCCTCCACCAATGACAGTCAATAGCAGCAGTATGTAATATTATGAAGATACACTGCAGAAATTCACCAAATATCTTTGCCTGCACAGTAAATATTTTGCAACACAACTGTGAAACTGTGGGCTCAGTAAGTTCTATCTGTTATGTGCTTGATGGATCACAGACCTTGAAGGGACCTGGTACACTTACTCGGATATGAAGATCCTGAAAGAAAACCAGCAGGGTTTGTCTGATGAGTTGAAACTCTCCTGCAGGTAGGCAGCTGTATGTCTGTTAATCAGAGAAAGGCAAAAAGACATGTATTACATTCCAAATCAGAAACATGCAATCTGTTTCACAGCACTAAACACAGTTGACTAGATGCCCCACCAAGTGCAGGGCTATCATTCGGTGTAAGTGCCCAAGTCAGAATTTATACAGTTCCTCCAAAGGCCTAGTATAGAGATGTTCATCAGCTGGTAATCTTTGATGGCTCCTATTATCTTTGCATGCTTGTGCTATCTTGATATTCCTTTTAATTGAAGAGTTCCTTACGTTTTCCACATTTGAACAGTAGAAAACAACTTCCCTTTCATTGCTGCAAAATAGCATCTTGCTGACTGATCGACATTAACCTTGAAGAGGACAATATTTATCTGTTTTTCAAGTTCAGAAATTTGAAGAGCTGAGGCTACAGTTTCCAAGTTTGCAAGCATTCATGGGAGATAGATGTGAGGAGAATGATTGCAGGGGGAGTGGGGAGTGGGGTGGGGGCAGGGGTTTCTGTCTGGCAGCTCACATCTTTTGTATGAAGAAACAGTATGTTGGTGAGAATTGGGGTCATGCATTTCTGTGGGAGCTTATGTCAGTGGACAAAGTCCAATCACAATCTCATCCCAACTCTGATGCACTTGTCACCAGCAAAATCATACACACACATCCAGCACAGTCTTTCCTCTTGTTATGGCTACAACTTTCACTTTCAATTCCAAGAGTCACATTTGGAGTTTGAAATACAACCAGTTTGGCTATTCATTGTCAGCTTGGACTACAACAAGTCCCATTAAGTACTACTCACCTCTGCGAAAATCACAAATCCAGGATCTCACAAACAGAACCCCCACGAGTTTTCTCCACTACACCATCTCTTTAAACCTTTTACCCTACCCTCCATCTCCTACGACACACCTATACATTGGAGATGGTCATTACCTTTCACCTCTGTTATAGTAGTGTAACTTGGCACTTAACAGCACAAACCTGAACGTTGTCCCTGTTTGTATGGTCATAGATTGTTCCGCTATCAAAGGAGTTGCAAATATCATATAAAACTCAGCAAACATAAGACCAGAAGATATAGGAGCAGAATTGGACAATTCAGCCCATCAAGTCTGCTCCACCATTCACTCATGGCTGATATGTTTCTCAACCCCATTCTCCTGCCTTCTCCCAAAACTATTGATCCCATTATGGAATAAGAACCTGTCTCTGTCTCCAGCTTAGACACTCAATGACTTGGTTTCCACAGCCTTCTGCGGCAATAAATTCCACAGAATCACCACCTTCTTGCTGAAAAATTCTTTCTAATCTCAGTTCTAAAGGGTCATCCCTTCAGTCTGAGGGTCCTAGTCTCTCCTATTAGTACCAAGCATCTTGGTATTCTGTCTTTTTCAATCGGATGCCCCCCTCATCCTTCCAATCTCCATCCAGTACAGAACCAGAGTCCTCAACCATTCCTAATATAATAAGCTCTTCATTCCCAGGATCGTTGTTGTGAACTGCCTCTGGACTCCATTCACGGCACATCCTTCCTCAGGTAGAGCCCAAAACTGCTCACAATATTCCAAGTGTGGTCTGACGTGACCCTTTTCTGCTACAGTACTTCTCTGCTGTTGTATTCTAGCCCTCGTGAAATGAATGCTAATATTGCACTTGCCTTCCTATCTGCCAACTGAACCAGCATTTTAACCTTAAGCAGTAAAGGGATCCCTCTGTGCTTCAGATTTCTGAAGCTGCTCCCCATTTAGAAAACAGTCTATGCCTCTATTCTTCCTAATGTTGTGCATAACCTCACACTTTCCCACACTCTATTACACCTGCCACTTCTTTGCCCACTCTCCAACTCCTTCTGCAGCCTCCCCACCTCCTCAATACTATCTGTCCCTCCACCTATCTTTGTATCATCTGCAAACTTAGCAACAATGTCCTTAGTTCCTTTGTCCAGATTGTTAATTTGTAATATGAATGAGTGTGGTCTAAATCTTCTATCCATGCTAATACCTGCCAACACTATGGATTATCATCTTATTCAGCAGCCTCTGTACAGCACTTTGCCAAAGGCCTTCTAGAAATCCAAATAGATCACATCCAATGGCTCTCCTTTGTCAAATTTGCTTGTTACCTCCTCAAAGAAGTCTAACAGATGGATCAGGCATGATCTCCCTTTGATGAAGCTGTGCCAACACAGCCCTATTTCACTATGGATTTCCAATTACTCCACAAAATCATCCTTCATAATGAACTATTCTCCACTTCTGGTTTTACAAAGGAAGATCACTGATGAAACCAATGATAGCCAGGCTGAGGACACGATCTTGAGGAACTCCAGATGAATGACCTCCAAAACTCTCAAACATTTTCCTTTGTGCTTGGTACAATTCAAACCATTGGAGAGTCTTCCTCAGATTACCATTGACTTCAGTTTTCTCAGGGCTCTCTGATGCCACACTTGGTCAAATGTTGAATTAGAAACTGAAAGAACTGCAGATGCTATAAATCAAAAACAAAAAAGAAGTTGCTGGAAAAGCTCAGCAGGTCTGGCAGCATTTGTGAGGAGAAATCAGAGTTAATGTTTTGGGTCTGGTGACCCTTCCTCAGAACTGTGCTGAGTAAAGGTCACTGGACCCGAAACTTTAACTCTGATTTCTCTGAACAGATGCTGCCAGACCTGCTGAACTTTTCCAGCAACTTCTGTTTTTGTTGGTCAAATGTTGCCTGATTTCAAGGGCAGATATTCTCACTTCCCCTCTGGAACTTAACTTTTCTTTCTATGTTTGGAAAAACGATGTAGTGCAATCTGAGATGAGTGGCAGATAAACAGAATTCAAATTATTGCTGAGTATGTGCTGCTCAAGAACGCTGTCAGCAACACCATTCATTAATTTTCTGATGAACCAAAGTAAATTAATAAGATAGGTATGGATGAATTGGATTATTTGATTTGAATGATTTATTGTCACTTGCATTTTACAGTGAAAATACAGTGAAAAGCTTCAACTGTCGCCACAATCCCAGTGCCATTTTGAATAGTTTTAGAATAAAAAGATATAACTGAAAGAGAATCTATCTTCCCCTCCGCTGCCTCCACCGTGAATCCTGAGCTGGCTCATCAACACCACCTGTGCCTCCACCGCCAGGCCTCCACGCCACTACCTGCACCGGATGCAGCAATGTGAGAGTCACCACACTTTAGGCACCATCTCTTTGGTACTGGTCTGACCTCATCGATACCACTGCAAGGTCCCGTGCTGAACTACATTCGCCCCAAAACCAGGAGTCCCTGCTCCGCTGCCGCCACCTCGTCAATAAACAAGAATCCCTGCCGCGACCGCAACCAGGAGTCACTGGGGGTTCTGCTCCACTCTAGGCCAGGCCAGGCTAGGACGCCACTGCCTTGCCACGAGTTCCGCTCCAGCCACCCTCCTCTGAAATGTCACTGCCGTCGCCCTGAACACTGAGAGGGTGTCCTTGCTGCTTCTGCCTCTAATCGCTCAGAGGAGTCACGTCCATTACTGCTGAATACCAATAGGCTGCCGCCAGTCTGTGCACGACCTGCTCTCGTTGCCATGCCGATGCTTCTGATTAACCTACTACTAAAGCCTTTAAAGAAAAGAAAACCGAACGAGAAAATGAAAAGGACAAAAAAGAACAGAAGCAAAAAAAAGAAGCAAGCAGACGGGTGCGGACGAATCACAGGCTCAAGAGCCCGCATGCAGCCATGCCACTCCGCCATCATCTTGATTAAGTCCTGTATTTGAGGATTAATACTACTACACTTTGGGGATAGAACACACTTGGGCAATTTTCAACATGCCCAAGTAGTTGCCATTGTTGCAGCTGAAACAGAACAGTCTGATTCATGGCATAGCTTGTCCTGAACTGCAAGTCTTCAACATTCGGCTGGGATATTATCAGAGTGCATAACCCTTGCTGTATCCAATGTAATCAGCTGCTTATTGGTCTCACATAGAGAAAATCAAATTGGCCCAAGACTGGCATCTGTGATGGTGGAGACCTCAGGAAGTGGTTGAAACCAGGTCATCCCTTTGTACTTCTGGTTGAAGATGATTGTCAATACTTTAGACTCATTTTTAGCACTGATATTCTGGTTTACCCCATCCATGAGGATCGGAATGATTGTCAAAGCTCATTCTCCAGTTAGCAGTTTAGCTGTTGACCCCAAACACAACTGGATACGACAGGAATGTAGAGGTTTGACCTGGTCTATTTTTGTGGAACTGCTTAGCCGTCGATAATGTGCCACTTCTGCTGTTTAGTATGTTTGTAGTCCTGTGTTTTTGTACCTTCAGCAGGTTGGGAACATATTTTTAGTTATGCCTAGTCCTGCCTCTGCATTGCCAGCAGCTTAATGGTAATAGTAGAGTGAGGGATGTGCCAGGCTATGAGGTTACAGATAGTGGTCAAATGCAATTATGCTGCTGTTGACAGCTCACAGTGCCTTATGGAAACCCAATTTTGAGTTGTTAGATAGATTCTGAATCTATCCAATATAGTATAGCGCCACACAACATGACATTGAGTGTCCTCATTACCAAAACTAGACTTTTGTCTCAAGACGGACTATGCAGTGGTTACTCCTACCAACAATGACATGGTCAAAAATCACACAACACCAGGTTATAGTCCAACAGGTTTACTTGGAAGCACTAGCTTTTGAAGCACTGCGTCTTCGTCAGATGGTTGTGAAACAGAACCATAAGACACACAATTTATAGCAAAAGATTACAGTGCTACAATGATACATTAAACAAACCTAGATTGTTAAGTCTTTCATCTTTTAGAATGGATTTGCTGGCTTTGGTTCTTTAATATGTAGATTGCAGAATTTCTTTTACGTTCTATTCTTAAAATAATTTAAGGTTTTATAACAAAAGGTGACATCTCAGCACAGACAATGCCTTAAAGGTGTGAGTCAGACCAGTTCTAATTCCAAAGTGGAGTTTACAAATATTATATGGATTCACTGCCTGCACTGACTGCTTGCAGGTTCTGCATTTTTTGAGCAAAATAGAAAGTATCTGCAAATATAATTCGACAAATACAAATTCACCCCATAAACCTATATGTGTGCGCACGTGCAGGAGCGAAAGACAGAGTGAGTGTGTTCTTCGCATCCTGCAACACATTATCGATGAGATGAACACCTCACCAAGGGATCCTCCCTTCATCTCCACTTCTTGCCTTTAAACAACCACCAAACTTTAAACAGATCACTGTTCGCAGCAATCTGCCCAGCCTTCAGGACAACAACCACAACACCGTACAACCCTGTCATGGCAACCACTGCAAGACTTGTCAGAGTATTGACATGGATACCACCAGTACACGTGGGGACACCACCATCATATAGACAGCAGGTACTCATGTGACTCATTCTATGGTGTCTATCTCATACGCTGCAGGCAAGGATGCCCCGAGGCATGGTACTTTGGTGAGACCAAGCAGATGCTCATGACAATGGATGAATGGACACTGCACAACAATCAACAGACAGTGGTGTTCCCTCCCAGTCAGGGAACACTTCAGCGGTAAAGAATATTCGGCCTTGGACCTTCGGGTGACCAACCTCCAAGGCGGACCTCGGGACAGGCAACAATGCAGAGTGGCAGAGGCTGATAGCCATGAGGATGGCCTCAACCTTGGGTCATGTCACACACACACACACACACACACACACACACACACACACATGGAAACACACTCTGATGTGTACTCACATTCATGCACACTTTGTAAATTCCACTTTGGAAACAGAACCAGTCTGCCTCAAGATTAGTCTGACTCACACCTTTAAAGCATTGTCTGAGCTGAGATGTCACCTTTTGTTATAAAAGCTTAAATTATCTTGAGAATGTGATTTAAAAAATGTTTTGGGATTTACATATTAAAGGACTGAAACCAGCAAATCCATTCTAAAAGGTGAAAGATTTAACAATCTAGATTTGTTCAATGTATCATTGTATCACTGTAATCTTTTGCCATAAATTGTGTCTTATTGTCCTGCTTCACAACCATCTGATGAAGACACAGCGCTTCGAAAGCTAGTGCTTCCAAATAAACCTGTTGGATTACAGCCTGATGTTGTGTGATTTTTAATTTTGTCCATCCCAGTCCAACATGGATATGGACAGATGTATCTGCAACAGGTCGGTTAGTCAGATTTAGGTCAAGTAGCATTTTCGCTCTTGCTGGGTTGCTCATTGCTTTGCCTTACCCTCTAAGATTCCCTCCTTGTTTCAATGCAAAATTTGCATATTTTGCTAACTTCTCTTTTAATTCTCTGCATGGCCTCACGATTTTGTGTTAAACCTATTCCCACAGAACTACTGATCACCCAACTTGCTTTAATGGTCCCTGACAACCAATTTTGTGAACTTTCCTTTCTGCTCAGTTCCTGGGTCCCTCCCTTCCTGCTCTCATTACCCATCTCCTCAAAATAATTCGATCCTTGACCATTTTTCCAAAGCTTTTGCATGTTGTCAAGTAACCTGTCCAGAAACAGTCCTCCCCACCATCTGTCTCCGTAATTCCTGATAGGTGGTTCACATAATGACCCTTGCAGCCAATATGACGTGACGTATTCAATTCGCATGCCTGGGCCAACACTGGCCTCAGCCACACCGACTTCGAATCAAGTGAAGATAAAACCCACCTCGATCAGCTGTCGGAATATCTCATCTACCTGGTTGAGAATGCTTGGCGAGTCACGAATAAATTCCTTAACTGCATCCATATGATTGAATGTGACCAATAAGATGTCTTTGGGCCTTGGACAGAGCAGTACTTGGTACTTGAATGCCATTGTCATCAGGTCATAGAGCTGGAGATTATAGAGAAACAAAGCTCAGATACTTACTGCACATTAAATTACATGAACAATATTCTTTTCTGGAAACAAGTATCACCTTGGAATTATTTTATTCTTTTCCCACCCCTTCAGCTATGGACACTTGGTATTGGCGATCAACGGCATCATCCATATCTTTTTGTGAAGGGTGAAGTAGGGCTAGTATTTGAGCTAGCATTGTGAATTTTCATCGATTGCACAGTTGAGGGCCTGACAGATTATCCCTGTTTTTTCCTATAGCAATATTTAATACTCAGGTGTCAAAAAGAATGAACAGTGATTGCTCCCAACAGCTTTGTCTGATCAATGTTGTTAGAGGAGACTAGAAACCATTTGTATTTATATATGTTATAACCAAAATACTCCCATATTTCTCCAAGGATTAAATATTGCAATTATATTGAACTGATCCATTCACCTTGTCCATGCTGGCCTGATTAAGTCTCATAATGGAGGCATGAGCCAGCCGATCAAACACTGTTCTTAGGGCTTTCTTGGAATACAGTTCTTGGGATTTGAACAATTCCTCCATGAACTTCTTATTAAACATAGTGCTGATAATGTCATTCATTACTAAGAAAAAAGAGAAAGAGTTACATATAATTTAATGAATAATTCATCAGAATCCTTTATATTGATGTACTAGATAGAGGAACTGCCCAAGGTAGAACTCAATCACATGTATCTAGAACTAAGACCACAAATGTAATCCTGAATCAGTCCTGAGTTAATTGAGCTGGGCTCAGGTTGACAGTAGGGGTTTGCCCAGTATAGTTAACCTGATTACAATATTTGACTTGATAAAAAAAGGTGCATGTGATAGGAACAAGAACAGCTAGTGGAGGAAAACTATGAATCTACACAACAGTCATCACTTTACCAAAGTGCAGTGATTGGAACCGGGGGAACTTGTCGACTACAAGATCCTTGATTGGGGTTGTTAACTTGGGCTGACCAATATAAACAAGGGCGAGGGGCAGCACGGTGGCTCAGTGGTTAGCACTGCTGCCTCACAGCACCAGAGTCCCAGGTTCGATTCCAGCCTCGGACGACTGCCTGTGTGGAGTTTGCACATTCTCCCTGTGTCTGCATGGGTTTTGCTCCAGTTTCCTCCCACAGTCCAAAGATGTGCAGGCCAGGTGAATTGGCCATGCTAAATTGCCCGTAGTGTTAGGTGCATCAGTCAGAGGGAAATGGGTCTGGGTGGGTTACTGTTCGGAAGGCCAGTGTGGACTGGTTGGGCGAAGGGCCTGTTTCCACACTGTAGGGAATCTAATCTAATCAAAAACAATAAATAAATAAATAAACAGGGGAGACTCTGCCTTATGAGTGGATTCTGCCTAATGCGGTTTGTACTTTTTTTTACTGTGTATGCACTGTATCTTGTTGTGTAGGTTCTGATTGAACCGTGTTTCCATTGTGTTTTGTGCATCTCTGGGATGAGTTATTTTTGCTGGGGGTGCTGGTGTGTGGGTTTCCTTTTATGCCCTGTTTTCCAGCTGTTTGCAATGTGTTTTTTAGAGGATTGCTAAGTGGTTTGCTTTATTGCTTCTGTGTATTGCTTTTCCTGCTGGTTTTGGGGGGACTTGAGATATCTGTTGTTGGGACCCTTTTTTTGTAGTTTTTTTGTAACTGTTAATTGTTAGTGTATCACGTGTTTGTAAATTTGTATAACGTTGAATTAAAAAAACCGGGAAGCAGGCGAACTGATGGCCTAGTGGTATTAGCCTGAGACAATTTATCCAGAAACTCAGCTAATGTTCTCTGGACACAGATTTGAACCCCACTATCGCAAATAGTTGAAGGTGAATTAAATGCTTTGAAAAAAATATGTAATTAACAATCTGCAAATGAGTATTAAACAATTGCTAACGTTAAAAAACTATATAAACAGAGGATAGGGACCCTCTTGGGGCATAGAGGTAGTGTCCCTAGCCCTGAACCAAGGAGCCCAGGTTTAAGTCCCATCTGCCTCACAGGTGTGTAATAACATTTCTGAACAGGTTGATTTGGAAAATTAGGGTCTGTTAAATAAATTATAAATAGGGAATTTAGAATCTCCTCAGTTCAGGGGGCTGAGCTGGCTGGCCGCAGCCAATGTACTGTGCACAAGTAAATAAAGCGGACTTGGTGACAAGATACCAGCCTCTATGCAGTTATTTCACAAAGGAAGGAAATAAATTGGAGAAATGAATGAACACTTAAAAGGAGGTGAGGAGGAACAGTACAGTGACACAGTCTTGGAGCTCAGGCAGAATTCACATTCACATCTACCATTACAGGTTTGAGAATGTGTTGAGCTGCTATCCTTGCAGGCCTTTAAGGGAGTTTGGTGACCAGAAAAATAACCAAAATGCTGTACCCACAGGTTGTGTACAGTAGACCAAACAGAGGGTTGGAAGTATATTACCTGCCAGGAAATATGTGCGAGACTAGCATAAGCAAGACATAAAACCTCCCTCACACTTATTACAGTTTTTTTCAGGAAATGTCAAAACAATATCATAAGAGCCACACTTTCTGTTTTAGTCTCCTGCGGCTCACATGATGCATTTTGTTTTGGTAGTTCAGGTTTTACCTAGACACAGAGTCTTTGATCAATGTTAGGTTTGGGTCACTTATGATGACTTCTGTGTCGTGCTGCACTCAACCTGGTGAGATACCAACCTTTGCAAATTGCGGGGGGGTCAAGTGGATACAAACATGCACAAAAATTCAAAAAGCTTGCTTATCCACCCTTTTTTGATCCTACCATTATGGAAAAGAGAAACAAAACTGTTATTCGCAGACTGTATTAATATCAAACCAAGTATACATTATTACAGATGCTGGAAATCTTAAACAAAAATAGAAAATTTAAATACTCAGCAGGTCAAGAGGGAGCTGCAGCAACAGAATTTTCAGGTTGACTATGTTTCATTGGGATCTGGAAGATATTGGCGCAGGACATCAGTTACCAGGAGCTGAAAGATCGAATCATTCTCAAAGGCAGCCATGGGCCATAGAGCACTGAGGGCATACACACTCTGATGTCAGCAGCCCATAAGGTCCAGTGGTCGAGAGTGCTTGCAGGGGTGGGTGAGCAGGATGTTAATTGCATTTAAAATTTCATTTTAAACACATTTTGAGGCCTCTCCAGCATAGCTTCTGCTGTAATCACTTTCAACCCAAGTTTGACCCATATTAACACTGTCAGTATCCTGGAGTAAATATCTATTTAAATGCAGGACCTTCGCTGTTTCTTCCATTCCCTTCTTAAAAAATCTCTATTTAAAGGGAATGGACTGTCCACCATTATCTATTGCAAGGCCACTGAATTTGACTGCCACCTTGATTGAAATTCTTCACACCTCATTCCCTGTGAGGACTAAATTCCATTTTCCAATTTCTCTTTAAGTATTCTGAGAATGCCACTTTCAACAATTATGCTTCCAAAATATCTTCCCTTTTGCTCAACTAATGATTCCTGTCCACTGCTGTTGATGGGTCTCTCCTCCATTTTTTGCATTTCCACGTCACCCATATCAACCCACAATTAACTTGAAGCCACAACACACAAGGAGACCATTAATTTCTTAAATCAGTGTTTCAATTGGTAAAACACAGCAGGCATAATTAAGCAAAAGCTTTTTCAAAATGAATTCTACTGCCATTTTGATTGAAATTCTTCACACTTCATTCCCTGTGAGATCACAAATAATTTACTTCTATCAAGCATGCACAAAGATAGAATTTTTAAATCCGGTTACTACTCATTTACTGCATCTCCAATCTTGATGGTGGATTTAAATTTAACAATGAATCCAGTGTTCATTACTACAGCATTGCATGACAGGCTTTCCTCGAACGTGAACTCCTGAGCAACTGTTACTTTAAGCTAGAGATTCCACATTCTGTTTGACTCTGAATATAGTATACTGGAAATCACACCCCACTATTCCACGAGTTGCCACACACGACTGATTTAAGCTCTACGATAAAAGAAACTCACACCAGGTTTCACCAATAAATTGTAAAATAAAAAAATTATAACAAACTTATCTACAGAACTGACAAGACCAAGAATATTGTGAATGAAAAATAGGCATAAATTCTGCACTTGAGCCTAATCCAAAAGAGATTGAATGGGGTGACGTTTTCAGTTCCTTTTCGGTTTTTGACAATTATATCACATTATTGTTAACCATGACCATCCTCAATTTGCTAATCAATTGGACCTGGCTCTTGTTTTGACTTAGCAGTCATTTTTGCAAATGATTTGAGTGACATGCACAATCAATGCACAAACTGATTTTGGACAGTTACTTCCTTTTCCCCCAAACAAATGGGGTGTCAGTGTGAATCCCTGAAGTATAAAATCCAGTGCCAGGAAAACAACACGCAGTGGCACTCTCTCTACAAGTTGTAAAAAGAAAACTAATAATCCAAACATCCATTCTCCGGCTTACACTTTCAAGTAAAATGTGTAGTTTTTGCAATTCATTTGTAAAGAATTCATTGTATCAATGATTTCAACAACTCCTAGATCCTGTTAAATGAGTATTCTTTTGCTGATCCATTTAAAAATGTCATCTCCTTTTGTAGGCTCCCTCCTCAGAGCCCCACACAGCCTGCTCAAAACCCGACCCCTTCCTGCAACCTCCCCTCTTTCTCCATCCCTTCCTTCTAACCTTCACCTTTGTACTGTTGCCTTCTCGACCACCACCATTTGCCCTCCTTGAGACAGTTACTGTAACAGTGCAACCACCGTTCCCTAAGGCAGACAGCTGCACTGACAAAGAGCAGCTCCTAGCTCCCCATCACAGCCTTGACAAGAGGTTGTCCCCTCACCAGCCTCCCAGAGAGGGCTAAAGGCAGGTTGGATTCTATTGCCAACTGTCTCACTGCTGACAAAATTTTCCTAACTGCTCACTGTCCCTCCAATTACAGGATGTTTCTTTCCAGCATTTAATGTTCATATAGGTTCATAATGATCCATAATGGAACCAGCAAATGGAAAACAATCAGCCAATGACTGGTGGTACAGCCACTCTCCAATATTGTCCATTTTACTAGGGGGGAAGAGGAGGAAGGTAAGAGGGTGGATTTTTAAAATTAATTTGTGAGATGTGGGCGTTGCTGGCTGGCCAGGATTTTATTGACCATCCCTAGTTGCCCTTGAGAAGGTATTGGTGAGTTGTCTCCATGAACCACTGCAGTCCATCTGCTGTGGGTTGACCCACAATGCCATTAGGAAATGAATTTTCTGACTGGTCAGTCTGGCGATTGAATTTTCAAAGGTGTTTTGAGGATTACAGGGGTGAATTTGCCTGTTTGCCAAAGTGTAATTATATTGATGCTGTGCAGTACACAACAGATCATAAAGAATCTTAACATGTACTTGCTGAACCCTAAGACTCTTATCCCAGCAGCTGCTGACACATTGTTTAAGTATATTAATGACTTGCTTTATCACATTTCTTATAGCTGTAGAACTTTCATCATGTTCATACTGTTCACATTTGTGAAATATATATCAAAGAAATAGCTCAATAACCTCCCATTGCTTTGTGTTGCTGGTTAAGTTCATAAGACATGGGGCAGATTTAGGCCATTTGGCCCATTGTGTCTGCTCCGCCATTCGACCATGGCTGATATGCTTCTCACTCCCATTTTCCTGCCTTCTCCTCATTACTCTTCAACACATTACCAATTAAAAATCTGTCTAACTCCTCCTTAAATTTACTCACTATCCCAGCATCCACAGCACTTTGGGGTACTGAATTCCACAGGTTCACAACCTTTTGGGAGAAGCAGTTTTTCCTCAACTCTGTTTTAAATTTGCTACCCCTTATCCTAAGACTATGACCTCTAACCCTAGAATGCCCTACAAGAGGAAGCATTCGCACCACGTATATTTTATCCATACCTGTTATCATCTTAAAAACCTCAATTTGATCTGCCCTCATTCTTCAAAATTCCAGAGAGTATAGGCTTAAACAGTTCAATCTCTCTTCATACAACAAACCCCTCATCTCTGGGATCAATCTAGTGAATGTTCTCTGAACTGCCTCCAATGCCACTACATCTTTCCTCAAATAAGGGGACCAAAACTGTGCATTATACTCCAGGTGCGGTCTCACCAATGCCTTGTATCGTTGCAACGATACTTCTTTACCTTTATATTCTATTGCCTTTGCTATAAAAACCAACATTACTTTCACTTTCTTTATTATCTGCTGTACCTACATGTTAGCTTTCTGTGACTCATGAACAAGGACACACAGATCCCTCTGTACTCTGAAGTCTCTCAACTTTTAGATAATAGCTCTCCTTCCCATTTGTCTGACTAAAATGCATGACCTTGCTGTTATCCATATTAAAACCCATCTGCCACATTTTGGCCCACTCTCCTAAGCTATCTATATCCATTTGTAGGGATCTTATTTCCTCACTGGAATTCACCATCCACCTATTTTATGTCATCTGCAAATTTGGATACAGAGCCTTCTATTCCTGTATCCAAGTCGTTAATGCATCTTGAAAATAGCTGGAGTCCAAGGAACCCTGGGGCATCACACTAGTTACTTATGGCCATCCAGAAAAAAAAACATTTACTCCAACTCTCTGTCTTCTGCCCATCAGCCAGTCACTTATCCAAGCTAATAAATTATTCCTAATCCCATTTGATCCAACCTTGTGAATTAACTTTTTGTGCAGCACCTTATCAAAAGCCTTCTGGGAGTTCAGATACATTACATCTACAGGATCCCCATTAACTATTTTGCTTATTACATCATCAAAGAACTTTAGCAAATTAGTCAAACATGATTTGCCCTTCATAAAACAATGCTGACTCTGATGGATAGTGATTTGACTTTCCAAATGTCCTGATATTGCTTCCTTGATGATTGATTCCAACACTTTCCCACCAACAGATGTTAAACTTGCCACATATTGCCTCCCTCCCTTTTTGAATAAGGTGTTACATTAGCATGCTTCCAATTCACTGGAACTTTTCCCGTGACAAGAGAATTTTGGACTATTGTCACCAATGGATTCACTATCACTGCCACCACTTCTTTTAATACCATTGGATGTGGGCCATCAGGCCCAGGGGACTTGTCTGCCCTCAATCCTAATAGTTTGCTGAGTACCTTTTCCCTTTTGATGTTGATTGTTCTACTTTCTACCCTTTCTATAACCTCTACACTTTTTAAATAAAATTTAAGGTTTTATAAAAGTGACAGAATTATGTTTGCAGATACATTCTATTTTGCTCAAAAAACACACAATCTGCAGGCATCAATCCATGTAATATTTTGTAAATTCCACTTTGGAATAGAACCAGCCTGACTCAAGTTTGGGATACAGACAGACTCTGACCTCTCAACATTAATGCATTGCCTGAGCTGAGATGTCACTTTTTAAAAATAAAATCTTAAGTTATCTCAAGAATGTGACTTAAAAGAAGTTCTGGAATTTACATATTAATGAACCGACATCTGCAACCCATTCCAAAAGATGAAAGACGTAAGAACAATCTAGGTTTATTCAATATATCATTTCAGTTGCATGACACTGTAATCTTTTGCAATAAATTCTGTGTCTTATGGTCCTGCTCCACAACCACCCGATGAAGGATCAGCACTCCTAAAGCTAATGCTTCCAAATAAACCTGCTGGACTATAACCTGGTGTTGTCTGATTTTTAACTTGGTTGTTGAATCTCATTGTTGATTTTTCACTTTGTTCAAAATATGTGGGGCAATGCTGACAAACCAGCATTAATTACCTAAACCAAATTGCATTTGAGCAGGTGGAGGTAAGCTGCCTTCTGGAATCACTGCCATAACTTTGTTGTTATGGCGAATATTTCCAGGACTTTTGTTCGGGCAGATTGAAGAAATGGTGACGTAGTTTCAAGTCAGGATGGCATACAACTTGTGTCCATCTGCTTACACTTTGTTCTTCTAAATTTATTTTAAATTCATTTAGGGATGTAGGATGAGCCTGCATTTATTGCCCTTCCCCAAGTAGAGGTCACAGGTTTAGAGGATTTTGTAGATGGTACGCATTGTTGCTAATGTTGGAGGAAGTGAATTTTTAAGGTAATAGATAATGTTGATCATGTGCATTGCTTTGTCTGGAATAGGGTTGAGCTTTAAGTGTTCTTGGAGTTGCACTTAACCAGACAAATGGACAACATTTTATCACAGTCCCATCTTGTGTCTTGTAGATGGTGGGCAGGATTTGAGGATATAGGAGGTGATTTACTTGCCAAAGAATTTCCCTTGGAGGGAGGACAAGGTAGATTTACAAAAATGATACCTGGACTTCAAGGGTTAAGTCTATAGGAATTAGGTAGAGGAAATTTGAGGCTGAAGATTCAATTGTTGAAATACATGTGAGAACCAGAGACAGTCAAAGAGCTGTACAGCACAGAAAGAGATCTTTCGGTCCAACTCGCCCATGCAGACAAGTTTATCTTAAATTAATCTAGTCCTATTTGCCAGCATTTGGTCCATATGCCTCTAAAGCCTTCCATTCACATACCCATCCAGATGCCTCTTAAATGTTGTCATTGTACCCACCTTCACCACTTCCTCTGACAGCTCGTTCGACACACACACCACCCTCCACATGAAAAAGTTACTCCTCAGGCCTTTTTAAACTCTTTCCCCTCACCTTAAATTTATGGCTTCAAGTTTAGGACTCCCCCATTCTGGCAAAAAGACCTTGGCTATTTACCCTTTCCATGCCCCTCACAATGTCTAGGACTAGGAATTAAATCCTGTGAAGAGAATTTAAGGCATTGGGGTGAAAATGAAAATACAGAGTATCAAGATCATCTTTGGATTGTTACCAAAGCCATGCACCAATTGGCATAGGATTGTGCAGCTTAAACTTAACACTCAAAAGAGTAATTGAATCCCTGCAGTGTAGAAACAGGCCATTCAACACACCAAGTTCACACCAACCCTTCAAAGAGCATCCCACCCTGTTACCCTATCCTCACATTTCCCATGGCTAATCCACCTAGCCTGAATATTCCTGGACGTTATGGGCAATTTTAGCATGGCCAATCCACCTAACCCACGTATCTTTTGACTGTTAGAGGAAACCCATGCAGACATAGGAAGAATGTGCAAACTTCACACAGACAGTTGCCCAAGGCTGGAATCAAACCTGGGTCCCTGGAGTTGTGAGTCAGCAGTGCAAACCACTGAGCCACCAAGTCACACACAAGAGAACTATGAGGACACTAATTAATAATTGGCAATGATGGATTTGGAGACCTTATCTAATGGGTTGATAGTGGATAAGCAGTGGTTCGTATTTAAAGTTTGCATGCATGGATTACAACAATTATTAATTCCTGTCTGGCACAAAATTAAGAGGAAAGGTGCTTCAACAACGGGTAACAAAAGAAATTAAGGATATACATAGATATAAAGAAGCAAAATTGCCAGAAAAAATAGTAAGCCTGAAGGTTTGAGGCATTTTGGAATTCAGATTTGAAAGCGGATAAAAAAAATTGATCAAGCGGGAAATAGAAGTATGAGAATAAAATTGTTAGAAACATAGAAAATGATTATAAATATTTCTATAAATATGAGAAGATAAATGGATTAGTAAAGATAAATGTAGATCCTTCACAATGAGAAACCCATAAACTTATAATGGGGAACAAAGAAACAGCAGAAGATTGTATATAAACTTTGGGGTTTGTGCCTTCACAAAAGAAGCTACATATAACCTCCTAGAAATGTTACAGAAGCAAGGGTAAACTGAGATGGCAGAATTGAAGGAAATCAGTACTAGTAAAAAACTGATGCCGGGGAAATGAAAGGGGCTAAAGGTTGACAGATTCCCAAGGGCCTAATAATCTACATTCCAAAGGGAGTGGTCCTGGAAATATCTGATGCATTGGTGGTCATCTTGCAAAATTCTGAGACTCTGGAGTAGTTCTTATAGATTGGAGGGTGGTAAATGTAACTAGGAGGGATAGAAAAAAAACATAATTACCAACCAGTAAGCTGAACTTTAGTAGTGGGAAAATGCTAGAGACTATTATAGAAGATGTGAAAGCAGAACATTTGGAAAGCATTGATGGGATTGAACAAATAGGAGAAAGTGAGGACTGCAGATGCTGGAGACCAGAGTTGAAAAGTGTGGTGCTGGGTGGGTGGGGGGGGGATTTGGG
>NC_057736.1:42749933-42773326 GCF_004010195.1 Chiloscyllium plagiosum | reverse complement strand
GCTGTCAGTTCAGAAATGTTTTTGATGTATGGTAGTGTGGCTAGTCCTTTGGGTTGCGGCATGTCCTCGTTCTGTTGTCTTTCCCTTAGGCATCTGTTGATGAAATTGCGTGGGTATCCGTTTTTGGCGAATACATTATATGGGTGTTCTTCTTCCTCTTTTTGCAGTTCTGGTGTACTGCAATGTGTTGTGGCCCTTTTGAACAGTGTCTTGATGCAACTTCTTTTGTGTGTGTTGGGGTGGTTGCTTTCGTAGTTCAGGACTTGGTCTGTGTGTGTGGCTTTCCTGTGTACCTTTGTGGTGAATTCTCCATCACGTCTAGGAATGGAAGTTGGTTGTCCTTTTCTTCCTCTCTAGTGAATCGGATTCCTGTGAGTGTGGCATTGATGATCTGGTGTGTATTCTCTATTTCTGTGTTTTTAATGATTACAAAGATCACAGAAGCGCTTCACAGGAGGCTCCCAAGCACTGAGGATGTCACCTAGACGAAACGTCTGCAACACAAATTCCCAGCTCGGCCAACAGAATCACAACAACGAGCACCCGAGCTACAAATCTTCTCACAAACTTTGAATACGATAGGTATCGTATTCCCAGCGCCCCTCCCCCAAATTCCGCAACCCCACCTTTTATCTCAGCCCGCTTGGCACACCAGCCTCACTCCTGAAGAAGGGCCAATGCCCGAAATGTCGATTCTCCTGCTCCTTGGATGCTGCCTGGCCTGCTGCGCTTTTCCAGCACCACACTTTTCAACTCTGGGATTGAACAAAGCCAACATGAGTTTACGAAAGGCATATCATGCTTAATAAATCTTCTGCAGTCTTTTTTGTTTTTGAATAAAGAACGAGTAGAAAAGATTAGGGAGGACCAGTGGTTGTGCTGTAATTGGATTGTCAGAAAGGTTTTGATTTGGGTTCCTGATAAGAGGTTAATGGGAAAAATTAAAGTACATAGGATTGGGGTAATATTTTGGTATGGATTGAGAACTGATTGACCTACAGGAAACAGAGTTGGAATAGCTGGCAGTGACTAGTTGAGTATCACAATGAAAAGTGCTTGGACCCTAGATGTTCCAAATATATATAAATGACCTGGCTGAGGGAACTAAACGTAACTTTTCCGAGTTTGGTGAGGTCACAAAAACTAGGCAGGACTGAAAGTTGCGAGGGCAATGCCAGGAGGCTTCCAGATGATTTAGACTTGTTGAGTGAATGGGCAAATACATGACATACGGAGTGCAATGTAGCTAAATGAGAAGTTATATACTCCTATGAAAAAGAGAAAGGATGAGTATTATTTAATGGTGTTCTGGATTAGTGGTACTGGAAGAGCACAGCAGTTCATGCAGCATCCAAGGAGCTTCGAAATCGACGTTTCGGGCAAAAGCCCTTCATCAGGAATAAAGAAGGGCTTTTGCCTGAAACGTCGATTTCGAAGCTCCTTGGATGCTGCCTGAGGTGCTGTGCTCTTCCAGCACCACTAATCCAGAATCTGGTTTCCAGCATCTGCAGTCATTGTTTTTACCTCGATTATTTAATGGTGGTATGTTGGGAAGTGTGGATGTACAAAGGGTGTCCTAGTACACTAGTCAATTAAAGCAGATGCAGCAAGCAATTTAGGAAGGCAAATGGTAGATTGCTCTTTCTTGCAAGAGGATTTGAGTTCAGAAGTCAGAATGTTTTACTGCAGTTATGCAAGGCTTTGGTGAGACAACACCTGCAGTATTATGTACAGTTTTGGTCTTCCCCACCCCAAAAATGAGTTACTTGCCGTAGACTGAAAGCTGAGGCAGTTCACCAGGTTGATACCAGGGATGGCAGGATTCCAGGAGTGTAGTCAAGAAAGAAAGATTCACATTTCACAAACTTTCACAAGCACTGAACATCTCAAAGTATCCTCTAATGAAGGAAATGCAGCTGCCAATTTGCAAAGCGCTGCTCTCACAAAGTGCAATGCCAACCCCCAGGATTTAAGTAAAGTTAGTTGAGAATTAAATATCAGCCAGGATACTTGGGATACATGCCCTGTGCTGCAGCCATTACTTTTTTTTAATGTTGATCCGGTTTGGGTAGCCTTGGTTTAATATCTAATCCTGAAGATGCACTTCTGATAATACAGCACTCCTTCAGTACTATACTGCATATCAGCTTTAATTTTTGTGCACTGATTTAAATCCGGGCAGTTCTGGCTCAGAGGTGAGGACACCATCAGTCGAGCCACAGCTGACAGTGAAAGCTGTACAAGGTGTTCTTCCAATATAGAGACCCGATAAAAAGGAATTTGTGACAAATTAATGCAGTGCTGCTTACTTTCTAGTTTAGAAGTATAATTCATTGAAACATACTAAATTCTGAGGCGAGTTGTTGAAAAGATTAATGCTGCAGGGACCTTTCCCCTGGATGGAGATATGAGAACAGGGATCATAGTCTCTGTACAAGGGGTTGCCATTTTGGATTTAAAATTTTTTCCATTCATTGAATTTGAACCTGGGTGCTCTTGTGTTGAATACATTCAAAATTAAAAATGAGAGATTTTTAGATTCTAAATTGATCAGGGAACTTGGGGATCAGACAAGAATGTGGAATTGAGAATCAGTAATTATTGAATGGCAGACCAAGGTTGAGGGCAGAATGGCTTACTCCTGTTGCTTGTGTGAGCTGAGTCATTGGGGCAACAATTTCCAATTTGACAACATTTATATTAGACAGTGGCTCCTGGCAGAGAATCCCCATTTTATGAAGACAAGTGGACTGTGATCCAGCAAATATGATAACAATATTCAAACATGAAATGACCTTGGCCTGACCTCATTATATTTTAATAATGCTGCACGTGGCACAGTCTATCATTCAGCCAATGTTAAGATAAGATCTTTCACCAGCTTACCAATTCCCAGCATTAAGTCTGAGGCCTATGGGATGCCCATAACTACCAACATTTTAAATAGATTGCAACGTCTACCTGCAGGAGAGGGAAAAAAATGAGTTGCCATATAGCTGACATGTCATTTTTTTCCAATATTTGTACATTTTCAGGAAAGCAGAAGAAAGGAAGATTCTCTTTTGCTTTGCTGGGAAGGAGGACAACCATCATGAAAGTTTCCATTCCACAATCTGTTTTTCACCTGAATGGACAACAGGATCACATTGGAATGGAATAAAGACGAGCATGAGCTGAAAGTACCAAAATTACACCAGGCTTTCAAAAAATGTTTTGTTAATAAGTGTGTAAAGAGCATCCAGCTGTAGCAATTCAGTTGTAGCTTCATTGCAGTGATACAGGAGGTTAGATACGTTTATAATGAAATATGTACGTGCAACTTTCAGGAGACAAGAGTCGATTAAATGTGGAGCTGGAAGAGCACTGCAGGTCAGACAGCATCGGAGGAGCAGGAAGGTTGACGTTTTGGGTCGGGACCTTTCATCAGGACTGGGAATGGGGAAGGGAGCTCAGAAATAAATAGAGAGAGGAGAGTGGGGTGCGGGAAAGGTGGATGGGATGGTGATAGGTGAATGCAGGTGGGGGTTATTGTGATTGATCAGTGCGAAGGGTGGAGCCGATAAGTGAGAAGGAAGATGGACAGGTTAGTTCAGGTGAAGGAGGTGGGGAGGAGAGGGAGGTATGGATATGGGATGAGTTTGGGGGAGGAGCGATTTTGAAGCTGATGAACTCTGTTCAGGCTATTGGGCTGTAAGCTCCTGAGGTGGAATACAAGGTGTTTCTCCAGTTTGCATGTGACCTCATTTTGACAAGAGAAATGAGGCCCAGGATGGACATGCTACCAAGGGAGTGGGAGGTGGAGTTGAAATGGCTGGCAACAGAAGGTAGTGTTGGTTGGAGCATACAGATGCTCTGCAAATGGGTCCCCGAAGCTGTGTTTCATCTCTCTGATGTAGAGATCACATTGGGAGCAAAGGATGCAATAGACCAGGTTAGAAGTCCAGGTGAACCTCTGCCGGATTTGGAATCACTATTTGGAGCCTTGGATGGAGGTGAGAGGAGAGGTGAAAGGGTAGGTGTTGCACTTCCTGCAGGCAAAGGTGCTGTGTGGAGGAGAGGTTAGTGGGGAGTATGGAACTTACAAGGTGGAATGTTAAAAGATTAAATTAGAATATCTCTCTGGACATTAATGTAATATTAAAGGGTTAAACTGCACTGACTGAACATCCTAGAAGTGAGTGGGAACAACATTCATGCAGGAATGCAGATGCTTCCAACTCCATTTAGACAGTCATTTGCTACTACTATTATCAAATCAAACTATCATTCAGTGCCTTCCATTCAGAAATGCTTTCATAGCCATCCCCCGAAGCTAGGTATATCATACCTACATTGTCTTAGGAATCACTGAGTCAGGAAATTGTTTCATAATGATTCCCCAGGATTAGGGATTTACATTTGCACTATCTCCAAGGATGATCTCACTCTACCATTGTATCTGGGGTAATATGTGACTGTGGGGGAGTGGCCAGAGTATCGGCACGGTGGCACAGTGGTTAGCACTGTTGCCTCACAGCGCCAGAGACCCGGGTTCAATTCCCGCCTCAGGCGACTGACTGTGTGGAGTTTGCACGTTCTCCCCGTGTCTGCGTGGGTTTCCTCCGGGTGCTCCGGTTTCCTCCCACAGTCCAAAGATGTGCAGGGTCAGGTGAATTGGCCATACTAAATTGTCCGTAGTGTTAGGTAAGGGGTAAATGTAGGGGTATGGGTGGGTTTCGCTTCGGCGGGTCGGTGTGGACTTGTTGGGCCGAAGGGCCTGTTTCCACACTGTAATCTAATCTAATCTAATCTAATCAGTGAGCATTGCTAACTAACCTGGATAAAGGGGATGTGCTTTTTTTGTTCGGGGCCTCTTTGACTTGACTTTGCACACCTGCGAAGAGGGTCAAAGGGGGTCACTTAGCTTGTACAGGCTTTAATAAACTTTAACTGTTTGTAGTAGTTGGTGTGCGTGAATTGCATCTCGTGTGTGAAACCTCGGGAAAAGAATCTAACACATGGTGGCAGCGATGGGATTCCAACATACACGGAGCTTCCAGGGGGACTGATTAAGCAATCATCTGAGTGCTCGTTGCATGAAACAGATGGGCCGACAAGGTAAGCTTCACCTTGATCAATCTCTCTCTGTAAACCTACTACTCAATCAACCCCTCATCTCCTGGGACTTGGTGGTGATGGAATCTTTGAGGTAACTCGCACACTTGCACACCTATGAGCCGTTTTGCACAAACAAGGGTTTTAAATCGGGGTTAGAATCCCAGGGTCACATCGGAGTTAGGTCCCCAGGGTTTTGATTGGGGTTAGGGTCTCCATGAGAAGTAACGTGAGAAAGGTGTTTATGTTCTCTACGGACACTAGGTTTGAGGCTACAGAGCATAAAAACAATTAGAATTTGGTACTTCTTAAAATTATTGCCTTTGTTCCTACAGCTCCCCTTAGAAGTACTTTTAGGACAACATGGCATCACCGGGGAAAGGGGAAGAAAGTGGGGCTGGTCCACTCAGATCCCAACAGTAAAGTACATTGACTGCCAGGGAAGCTTTGTCTGGGTTTTTGTTGTGGGATCTCAGTTTCTGGGCTGTGTTCTGGAGAAGGGGAGTGGCTTGGACTGTGGCGCCATTTGGCCCATTGCAAGGGTTTTCTTTTTTTAAATGTAATTTCGTCGAGTGGATGAAAAAAAAGAGAAATGCTGAAATTAAGGTTGTACTAATATTTGGGTCAAGGGGGGAATTGTGCCAGGCTGAGAGTTTGATATTTAAATATTTTGGTTTGCTGAAATACTGGTTCAGAAAATCCTTTTTAGTAACTGTTTTGCCTTATCTGAATTAGGATCTCAATTCAATGTGTTTTGTGTACTGTGTAATGGGGCAGATTTTGTTTTTACATTGAAATTGTACAACATTAGGTCCTTTTCAAAATTACCAAACATGTAACCTTAAAATAAATCGATTGAGGGCCTTGAGCCACGATTTGTTTGAAATTGTACAACGCCTGTTTCAAAAAACTATTGTGTCAGTAGTCTTAGCCAGATGAGAGTATTGTATTATAATATCTTTGCTGCAGCATTTTTAATACAGAGAATTCACCAAAAGAAGAGTGCATTTTTACTTTGATATTTTGTTAAGATGTTAGAATATTAGAACTTGAAGCTGAGCTGTTTAGGTTCTTGCCGTTATTGTTGAGACTTCATTGACCCCGTTCACATTGCAAATTCAAGGAATGTTGAAATAGGTAGACACAATTTAGCGTAATTAAATGTGTGATTGTCTTCATACTGATATCCATCTTGGCAAGGAAGCATTGAGGGAAAAAATGCAAAGCTACTTTCAGCAGCTAACATTGTCTCTCGAGTTTCTCCATTCACAGGTAAAGCATGCCTTTGGACCACCGTTCAGCCCTCCACAACCTGATCCAACAGATACAATCTGCTCCTCAGTCATGAGTATGAAAAGTGAAGAAGCTAACAACAGTGAAGAGGAGGTCGGTATGCTTATCGTCAGTGGCCTTCCTACAAACATTAAACGGTGGGGGGCTTTACCTTTTGATCATTTAAGGGATATGAAGGTTCACTGATCAAGCTAACATCAAGACAGCCAGTTGGCTTTGTTACATTTAACAGCAGAGCGGGAGCAGAAGCAGCAAAGAATGCTGCATTCACCTAGCCGGCTATCATTCAGTGCCTTCCATGCTTTCATAGCCATCCCCTGAAGCTAGGTATATCAAACCTACATTATTGTCTTGGGGAATCACCGAGTCAGGAAATCGTCTGCATAAAGTTTCCTCAGGATTAGGGTATTTACATTTGCATTATCTCCAAGGATAATTTCACTCCACCATTTATCCTGGGGTAATATGGGACTGTGGGGGAGTGGCCAGAGTATCAGTGAGCATTGCCAACTGACCTGTATAAAGGGGATGTGCTTTTTTCGTTCGGAGCCTCTTTGACTCGGCTTTGCACACCTGTGAAGAGGGTCAAAGTGGGTCACCTAGCTTGTACAGGCTTTAATAAACTTTAACTGTTTGTAGTAGTTGGTGTGCGTGAATTGCATCTCGTGTGTGAAACCTCGGGAAAAGAACCTAACAAAGGGAGTCACGGAGTGAACAGTCCCTACAAAAAGTAGATGGGGTGGGTCAAGGAATATCATTTTGGAGGTGTGGTCTGACTGTAGGTGGCGAAAATGCCGGAGGATCGTGCATTGGATTCGGAGATTGGTGGGGCGGAATGTGAGGACCAGGGGGATTCTATCCTTATTGTGGTTAGGAGGAGGGGGTTTGAGGGCAGAGGTGCGGGAAATGGAGAAGATGCAGTTGAGGGCATTATTAATCACAGGAGAGGGGAAATTACTGTTCTTGAAATAGAAAAACATCTGGAATGTCCTGGAGTGGAATCCATCATCCTAAGAGCAGAGACAACGGAGGTGGAGGAATTGGGAGTATGAGACTGAATTTTTGTAGGGGCGCGGGGGTGGAGCAGGGTGTGGAAGGAGGTGTAGTCAAAATAACTGTGGAAATCGGTGGGTTTGAAATAGATGTCCGTATTGGGTTAGTTGCTGGAGTTGGAGGAGAGGTCCAGGAAGAGGAGGGAGGTGTCAGAGATGGTCCAAGTGAATTTGGGTGGAAGGTGTGGGTGAAGTAGATGAAGTGTTCAAGCTCATTGTGTGAGCACAAGGCTGCACTGATACAGTCACTGATGCATCAGAGGAAAAAGTGAGGGATGGCACTGGTGTAGCTGCAGAAGAGGGACTGTTCCATGTATCCTACAAAGACGTGGGCATAGCTTAAACCCATGCGGCTGCCCATAGCCATCCCTTTGGTTTGTAGGAAGTAGGAGGAGTCAAAGGAAAAATTGTTGAGGGCAAGGACCAGTTTTGCCAAGTGAATGTGTGTTGGTGGAGTGGGGGCTGGTTGGACCTGAGAGAGAGGAAGAAACAAACAGAGGCTTTTTGTGTGGATTGTGTCCCGAACATAGGTGAGGAGTTCCTGGACCAAAAGGGAAAAAATGGAATCAAGATAAGAGGAGATGAGTGCAGTGGGGCAGAAGCATGCAGAGACAATGGATCAACCAGGGTAGTCAGGTTTGTGGATTTTGGGTAGGAGATAGAAAAAAGGCTGGGAAACTGGAGATGCTGGAGATCAGAGTTGAAGTGTGTAGTGCTGCAAAAGCACAGACGGGCAGGCAGCATCCAAGGAGCAGGAGAATCATAAACCCTTCATCAGGGGAATTATCAAGTTGGAGGCAATGGATGGGAGATCTCTCAAGGTGATGAGGTTGTTGCTCATCTGGGAGATGATGGTTTGGTGATGAGAGGTGGGGTCATGATCAAGGGGACAGCAGGAGGAGGTGTCAGAGTTGGCGCTGGCCTCAGTGATGTAGAGGTCAGTCTGCCATAATACCACCATGCCCCATTTTGTCTGCGGGTTTAATAGCAAAGTTGGATCAGAAATCCCACTGTTTTATAATCCACTTCTATTTTTAAATTTATGTTTACAGACATCACAGTCAGCCTTGTTCTCCATCAAGAATGTCAAAGAATCTAATATAAATTTAACACTGGGCTAACATAACAGATTTTGGTTTTCAACATGTGTACCATGCATCAGAAAGCCTGCGCTGCTTCCAAAGATGCAATCTCTCAACTGGAATGGCATGATGTTTCTCTTAAGTCTATTCTAGGTGACACTGGTGATGCCGCATGAAATTACAATGGGTCTCAGTGTTGTCACTTCGTGACAAGTGGGACCTCACCAAAGCACAAGTGCTCTCATCTCCCGACTGCTGAGAGTCAGACAGAATGGCTATGGACTTCCCTGTGCAGTAGCTCGCTGGCATGAACAGTGCATTATCTCTGTTCTACTTTCAAGCTAAACAGTGAACAGGATTTGATTTCTCATGACCATCAGCCCTGCCCTCTTCCTCTAAGAAACAAAACAATAAAGTCCAGGGCTGAGGGGCTAATACTCTCTCTACAATCTTATGTACCTATTTAGAAGGAGAGCTGAGGTGGAGCAGCACAGGATGCAACTACGCAGCTAAACAAAACAAAGTACAATACCTTGTTGTCGGTCTGCCTCTGGCCACTCATCTACAAGATGCACAAGAAAAAAGTGAATGACTTTTTAAAAAGATAATTATATTATTTACAAGCTACTGTAGCCTGATGATAATAATTTCATGCACTACTAATGAAGAAATAAATGTAAAATAAGGTTTTTTTGCAACACAGAATGGCACTTCTTTTTCTCTTTCACCCACCTCATCCTTCAAAAAAAAGTTGTCTTCTTTCCATTGATCTTACTGAGCCTGTAAAACACTTTGATTCATAAGAAACTTTTTGGGACATGCATAAGAGAACTGAGACAAATTGAGCAATTCAGAACCCTGGGATTTCAGTGTCAAATGAACTTGAACTGTGAAAAACACCAGCAGTCCAATTCTATGCCGTCCTTCCAAAACTAAAGGGAATCTGGACAGACCATTGGAGCTGTGTATGCAACACTTTGCTGATGCACTGGTGTTCAATTCCTATTTCACTCTCCATCCCAATCATCCAATATTCCAATCCTCTGATCTTCACCAACCGTCCAGCTCAAGCAAACCTGAACCTCACTTATTGAACTCATTCCAGTTTGCAAATACTTCACTATCTTCACTCACATAATCTACCCAACCTTCTCCATTCACACACCCAAAATTGTAGCTTATCATCCGGCTTTCCCCACATACTGCTCAATTCCATCATCATTAGTTGAGCCTACAATTTGCCATCTTGACCCTAAATCCTCACTATATCAGCTGTCACTTTGAAAAGCTTCCTTAAAGGCTTGCTCTCCAATTATACTACAAACTCCTTTTCTAAATACCCTGCATGGCTTTGTGCAAAAATCTTGGGAATGTTTGTGTTCTAAAGCTGCTACATAAATGCAAGTTGTTGATGACGCTAGTTAGAAGTGCTTCAATTTTGATCTAATACTGGAAGCAATTAAATGGGGAGGAGTCAAAGACTAACACAACATTAAAATGTACTGAACGATATCATAATTACACAATGTGGCAGCATTGCTTAAAAAAAAGGAAGGGATGTAATTTCTGGACAATCAATATTACAAATTGCACCAAAGTCCACTGAATGTGCTTCAAGAATGAAAAGAAATCAAAAGGCTGATGTTAGATTGAATGATATAAAGTTATTTCAAAAATAAGAGATAAATATGAAGTGATACACTTTGGTAGGACAAACAGAAAACACTTCACTTTTTCAAAAGTAAGAAATTGAATTGATATAAAAGAAGCATGAAGAACCAGATGAACATAACATTAAAAGTAACATCACCGGTCAGCAAAGGAATTAAAATGAAAACAAATCATTTGGATTTGTTTCTGCGGGTAGATATTTCCTAATCAATCTGTTCAGAGGTGGCATTAAACAACTTAGGATATAAAAAAATCAAAATTAGTGTTGTCATTCTGCTTATTTTATGGGGCACTGGTCAGGCTGCACCTATTACATAGTGCACTGCTTTTGTTTCTTTTAATAGACTCAGGGGCACTGAAGAAAGTGCAAAGCTGATTTAACGTCAAGGTACCAAAAAATGAGAGAATACATTTATCACAAAAAAATGTAACCAGTATTTTTTTATTTAAAATTAGCAATAGATTAGATAAGAACAACATAGAAAAAAATGTTTCCACTTGGAATAGAGTCCAAGACGAGGGACAATAAACAAAAGAGAGTTGTCAATAAATCCCATAGGGGGATAAAAGATTTTTGAAAATTTGAAGAGTGGTTCTAATGTAGACCTCACAACCACAGGCAATGATTGGGGCGGCACACGTGGCTCAGTCGTTAGCACTGTTACCGGGTTCAATTCCCACCTCAGGTAACTGTCTGTGTGGAGTTTGCACGTTCTCCCCGTGTCTGCGTGGGTTTCCTCCAGGTGCTCTGGTTTCCTCCCACAGTACAAAGATGTGCAGGTTAGGTGAATTGGCCAGGCTAAATTGCCCGTTGCATTAGTCAGGGGTAATTGTAGGGGAATGTGTCCGGGTGGGTTGCTCTTCGGAGGGTTGGTGTGGACTTGTTGGGCCAAAGGGCCTGTTTCCACACTGTCGAGAATCTAATCAAAGAATCTAATCAAATAGTTCACATGCTTTCAATGGGAAGGAGAAGGGTAGTAAGCAAAAGCCAGGGAACTATAGACCAGTGAGCCTGACATTGGTGGCGGGCAAGTTGTTGGAGGGAATCCTGAGGGATAGGATTTACATGTATTTGCAAAGGCAAGGTCTGATTAGGGATATCAAAATGGCTTTATGTGTGGGAAATAGTGTCTCACAAACTTGATTGAGTTTTTGAAGAAGTAACAAAGAGGATTGATGAGTGCAGAGCAGTGGAAGTGATCTATATGGACCTTAATGAGGCATTCGACAAGGTTGCTCACGTGACACTGGCGAGCAAGGTTAGATTACATGGAGAACTAGCTATCTGAATACAGAATTGGCTCAAAGTTGGAAGACAGACAGTGGTGATGGAGGGCTGCTTGTCAGTCTGGAGGCCTGCGATCAGCAGTGTGCCACAATGATCGGTGCTGGGTCCACAGCTTTTCATCATCTATATAAAAGTGATTTGGATGTGAACACAGGAGGTATGGTTAATAAGTTTGCAGATGACACCAAAATTGGAGGTGTAGTGGACAGCGAAGACGGTTAGCTCAGAGTACAACGGGGTCTTGATCATATGGGCCAATGAACCGAGGAGTGGCAGATGGAGTTTAATTTAGATAAATGTGAGGTGCTGTATCTTGGAAAGGCAAACTAGATCAGGAATTATACACTTAATGGTAAGGTCCGGGGGCGTGTTGCTTAACAAAGAGACCTTGGAGTGCAGGTTCATAGCTCCTTGAAAGTGGAATCCCAGGTAGATAGGATAGTGAAGAATGTGCTTGGTATGCTTGCCCTTATTGGTCAGTGCATTGAGTACAGGAATTGGGAGGCCATGTTGCGGCTGTGCAGGACAATGGTTAGGTCACTTTTGGAATACTGCACGCAATTCTGGTCTCCCTGCAATAGGAAAGATGTTGTGAAACTTGAAAGGGTTCAGATAATATTTACAAGGATGTTGCCAGGGTTGGAGGGTTTGAGCTACTGGGAGAAGCTGAATAGGCTGGTGCTATTTTCCCTGGAGCGCCAGAGGCTGAGGGGTGTGGCCAGACAGGCTGTTCAAAATGATGAATTTATGATGTATTTACAAAAATTGGACATTGATGATGGCATGCTGGGAAACTAAGGCAAGCCTTGACCAAATTAACTGTGCTAATAAACATGCTGCAGAATCCAGACAGGCTGCAGCTACCAATAGACAGTTTGCAACCAACCTGGTAGCTGCAGACACGACAATACACACCCAAATTTAGGTTTGAATAGAGTCAACGCAATATCATCTTCAGGGCGATTGGAAACATCGGGGAGTATACCAGACCCGGGACCGCCTCACACCCTTATTTTGGAGGAGTCTGCGCAGACCCAGCACCTCCAGGAATGGATGCCAAAGGACCACCCTGCCATTAACATACTAAAGCCTGGTTGGGTCTGATCAATCAGGATGATTGAGCCCGATCAATCAAATGGTGATCCAAAAGGGCGCAAAGACTCTCAGTTACAAGAATCACCATAAAACCACGCTCAGGACAGTAACTCAAGACCAACCATCAAGAGGAGAAGACCAGACGATCATCGCCATCTGGATCAAGGCCAAGATCTCATGTGGTGGTGTATGATCATCCAGAGTTAAGCTCAAAATAGATTTGTAGTGTAAATTGTTAATTTATAGCATATTTTGTTGTGATAGTATTAATGGTGTCAAATAAGTGAATATTATTGTTTATTATTATTGAGTTCACTCACAGTACTTTTGCTCGATACAAGAGATAAACAGAGTGGCAGGTGCAACAAACTGATGACATAGATGGGACCTCGATAAGAAGTGACTTTATCACTCCGGAATCGAAGCCCATGGAACCTAATTCTTTGAGATTTTGCCTGAGCCGGTTGTTAAGGGGACAGCTGTCCCACCCGAAGGCCAGGAATTCAAATAAATCAAAGGGAATAGAAAGGTCTAAACTGAGCTGTTCTTTAAAGATAACATCAACAGGTGTTTACTCCTGATCCAGCAAATGACTTTCCTTTGTGTGTCTGAGTGGGATAGGTAAGGTAAAACACTGAAAGTCGGTAGAAACCTGGTGGGATTAGGACTGGAGCATAGCGAAAGCCATACCCTCAATCTGATCTATCCTCAATACCTCGCAGTTTAATTGGAAATGGATGAGAAAGGCGTTGGAGAAGAGGATTGTCCCACATGGGAAACAAAACTGAGGCAGTATATTAGTAAGGAAAAATGGCCCATATGGGCAGAATTTTGTTGCAATGATGAAACAGGCCCAGGATCCCTCAGACAGAAATACTGGGATGACTTTAGGGGAACTATGCTGGGTCCACTACATTTCGGTATTTATATAAATGATTTGGATGTGAGCATAAGAGGTACAGTTAGTTAGAAAGGGTTTGGACGGACATGGGCCGGGTGCAGGCAGGTGGGACTAGATTGGGTTGGGATATCTGGCCAGCATGGATGAGTTGGACCGAAGGGTCTGTTTCCATGCTGTACATCTCTATGAACTCAAGGAAAGTGGACTTCCAAACTTGAGAAGATCACAGCAATAATGTGCTGTCTAGGACAATTATTAGGGACAGAGCAGGAATTAAAACCGTTTGTCAGGAATTACAAAACGTGAAAAGGAAATAACAGATTTAAAGCTGAAAAACGCAGCTCAGGATCACAGAAATCAAGCAAACCTATTCCCCATGAAGCAATTCCAAACCCAGAGTGAAAAACCATACCAAGATACCCAGTGCACAGTGTCAGAGAAAGAGGCCACTGAGAACAAAGCAAGGTAATTGAGAAACAACTGTGCAGATTTGCAAGCTGCAGTCAAAGTACTGCACCAGACACATGGGGAAAAGAAACAGGTAGCCACAAACTATAGCAAGTACCTGCAGGAGATGGAGAAATTTAAAAGCTCAGCTCTCAATCCGCAACAGAATAATTTGCACATGTGGAAAGGTTAAAGAGGAAGGAGAAGGACTGGGATGAGCTCAGGGAAGACACACACCAGTATGCCATGTGCACGGAGGATTGGGGTCCACCACCACCCTTTCCAGAAGAGTCAATTCCTTCAGTGACCCTTGGGACAACCACTGTCACGATGAATCTGATCACTACTGAGAGACAGGTTGGGGATATCAAAGCCCCAGCGATCACATAGACCACCCCATTTACAGTGGCGCAGTCAGCAGAGATCAGGGAAAAAGATTCCTGCATTTGAACCACCAGCTGATCCGTTAATGTTCTTTGAAAGGGTCAGGCAGCAGACGGTTTTACATGGATTAGATGAGACAGAGGAAGTAAAACTCACTGTAATGTGTGTAAGCCAGTCAGTGCAGTTCGTGATCCCAGGCCCACTAAATATAGGAGACAGAACCCTTGCCAACACAAAAAAGGTGATCATAATAGCAATTGGGCACAATAAGGGAGACCCCATAGATGGGTTAAACAAATAAAGACAAAAGAAGGGGAAACACCCGACTGTCTTTACCAGTCGCTTATGGATGCACTTTACAGGAGTCTACGGAGATTTAGATAGGGGTCAGTTATCCGAGCCTGGTTCAGCAGTGTGGGCCAGAACTTTAGTTTATCATACCACCGAAGAGAGCAGGAAGGCATGTATAATTTCGGTCCCATACAGCCAAGCCATGGATGAGGCATGGATTCTGCGGAGAATGACCCATATATGGGAGAAAGAAGCCCATGAATTAAACAGAAGTAAAGCAGAGAAAGGAGGGTAAATGCTTCCTTTCTAAACCTCCAATCAGGGTCTCGTGTGGAGGAATGAAGGAAGAGGGGGGAGCTCTTATGAAGGGAACCCAGTTCCACCTTACACAGCCACAGGGAGAAGTAGAGGGGCACAACAGGAGAACAAGTGGCAGCCAGTGTGGTGCTACCACTGCAGGCGCACAGGACACTGCATGAGAATGTTCAGACCAAGAGCGTCTGCACTCACAGCCACAGGGACCACTGACCGCAGCGGGACCAAGAGGTGATAGAAGGAGTCACCATTCATATTAGAAGGCCCAAACCGGCAGGTTCCAGTCCATGTCGTGGACACGAGCCAACCCCACGTACACCCCACTCCCAACCTATTAGACATCCGCATGACAGTGTCAGGCTTCTACCTCTCTAATATGGGTCTGCAATACCAAGTGGGGGAATGTAGGTAGACCACTAGTCAATGGCAAGGTAGAAGGCCAACCTGTCGAATTCCTTTGGGAATCCAGAGGTTCCCGCACAACCCTGAACACCTCGCGATTTAATAATCTACCCTGGTGGACCACAGGGACGATTGTTTTAAGTTGGTTTATTGGCCACATACAGGAAGGGCACAAAACAGAACCGATAGAATTTAAACTGGGCAACATTACATGCCAGTACCCTGCTATTTTAGTCAACCTTCTCCCAGGTGCAGAACACATCCATGGCATTGATTACAGGACGAGGGACAATCTTACTTTTGATCCAGTGAAACCTGCATATGGCAACTGTCTCCAGTTAGCAATGTCCCACCCATCATTTCAGCAGGCTAGTCGAATCAACACAATTGCAGAATTTTGGTTTAATCCCCTGACAGTAACCAAAGATCTAGCTATGCGAGAGGTGATTGTGAAACACAAACATGTATTTGCCCAGCATAAGCATGACTGCAGGCATATCCAGGGAGAGGTGATAATTGAGGGGCATGACCAAAAATCCAAAGACAATACGGTTTCCCCAGAGAGGCAGAGTTGGAGGTGGCTAAGGTGATTAACAAGGTCTGTTACAGCAAGGAGTGCTGCGACCTGTAGCCTCCAGTGATAATACTCCAGTTTGGCCGGTCAGGAAACCAGATGGTTCATGGCGTTTAACCATCAATTATCGAGAACTTAATAAAGTCACCTCTCTCACTACACCAACAGTAGCCACCAGCTCCAACACAATAACGAAACAAGCCCCACAAGCGAAATACTTCACAGTACTTGATATCAGTAATGGCTTCTGGTCCAAACACTTAAATTGGTCTTGCCAGTACAAATTAGCATTTACCTTCCAAGAACAACAGTATAGCTGGACTTGCCTATCTCAAGGGTTTCATAACTCACCCTTGACTTTTTACAGCCAGTTAGCCAAGGGACTGGAAAGGTTTTCCTGGCCTGTTTTTTTGTCATTTATGTAAATGATTTGGATATGAACATAGGAGGTATAGTTAGTAAGTTTGCAGATGACACCAAAATTGAAGGTGTAGTGGACAGCGAAGAAGGTTACCTCAGATTACAACAGGATCTTGATCAGATGGGGAAATGGGCTAAGGTGTGGCAGATGGAGTTTAATTCAGATAAATGTGAAGTGCTGGATTTTGGAAAAGCAAATCAGAGAAGGACTTATACACTTAATGGTAAGGTCCCACGGAGTGTTGCTGAACAGAGACACCTTGGAGTGCATGTTCATAACTCCTTGAAAGTGGATAGGATATTGAAGAAGGCGCTTGGTATGCTTTCCTTTACTGGTCAGAATAATGAGTTTCCAAGTTGGGAGGTCATGTTGCAGCTGTTGAGGACATTGATTAGGCCACTTTTGTAATATTACATAGAACAATACAGTGCAGAACAGGCTCTTCGGACATCAATGTTGCGTGACCTGTGAACTAATCTCAGCCCATCCCCCTACACTATCCCATCATCATCCATGTACTTATCCAAGGACTGTTTAAATGCCACTAATGTGCTGAGTTAACTACATTGGCAGGCAGGGCATTCCATGCCCTTACCACTCTCTGTGTAAAGAACCTGCCTCTGACATCTGTCTGAAATCTATCATCCCTCAATTTGCAGCTATGCCCCCCTTGTACAAACAAGCCAACATCATCACCCTAGGAAAGAATCTCACTGTCCACCCTATCTAATCCTCTGATCATCTTATATGTCTCTATTAAATCCCTCTTAGCCTTCTTATTTCCAATGAGAATAGAAGTCCCTCTGCCTTTCCTCATAAGACCTTCTCTCCAGACCTGGCAATATCCTGGTAAATCTCCTCTGCACCTTTTCCAATGCTTCCACAACATTCCTGTAACGGGGCAACCAGAACTGTACACAATATTCCAAGTGCGGCCACACTAGCATTTTGTATTCAGGGGTCTATGTTCATGGACACCAAAATCCCTCTACACATTCAAACTACCAAGAATCTTTCCATTGACCCAGTATTTTGCTTTCCTGTTATTCTTCCCAAAGTGAATCACCTCACATTTAACTCCATTTGCCATCTCTCAGCCCTATTCTGCAGTTTACCCAAGTCCCCCTGCAACCTGTAACATTCTTCCACACTGTCCACTACTCCACCAACTTTACTGTCATCTGCAAACTTACTAACCCATCTACCAATGCCTGCATCCAAGTCATTTATAAAAATGACAAACAGCAGTGGTCCCAAAACAGATCCTTGTGGCACACCACTAGTAACTGGACTCCAGGTTGAATATTTCCATCAACCACCGCTCACTGCCTTCTTACAGAAAGCCAGTTTCTAATCCAAACTGCTAAATCACCCTCAATCCCATGCCTCCGCATCTTCTCCAAAAGCCAACCATGTGGAACCTTATCAAAGGCTTCACTGAAGTCCACGTACACCACATTAACTGCCCTACCCTCAGCCACATGCTTGGTCACCTTCTGAAAAAACTCACTGAGGTCTGTGAGACACGACCTGCCCTTGATGAAACCATATTGACTCACTCCAATCAAACTGTTGCTTGCTAGATGATTATAAATCCTATCGCTTACAATCCTTTCCAAAACCTTTCCTACAACAGACATAAGGTTCACTGGTTGATAATTATCTGGGTTATCTCTATTGCCCTTCTTGAACAAGAGCACAACATTTTCAATCCGCCAGTCCTCTGGTACTAACCTGTCGACAATGACGACTCAAAGATCAAAGCCAAAGGCTCCACTATCTCCCCCCTGGCTTCCCAGAGAATAAGACGTGCAATACTGGTCTCCTTTCTATTGGAAGGATGTTGTGAAATTTGAAAGGGTTCAGAAAGGATTTACAAAAATATTGCCAGGGTTGGAGGATTTGAACTATAGGGAAAGGTGGAATAGGCTGGGGTTGTTTTCCCTAGAGCGTCAGAGGCTGAGGAGTGATCTTATAGAGGTTTATAAAATCACGGGAGGGTGGTGGAGAGAGTCCAGAACTAGAGCACATAGGTTTAGGGTGAGAGGGTAAAGATATAAAACAGACCTAAGGGGCAACTTTTTCAGGCAGAGGATGGTGCGTGTATGGAATGAGTTGCCAGAGGAAGTGGTATAGGCTGGTACAACTGCAGCAATTAAAATGCATCGGGATGGTATGTGAATAGGAAGGGTTTGGAGGGATATGGTCCGGGTGCTGGCAAATGGGACTAGATTAGTTAGGTTATCTGGTCGGCATGGATGAGTTGGACTAAAGGGTCTGTTTCTGTGCTGTACATCTCTGTGACTCTATTGGTCATGACTACCATCATTTCCGTCTTCACTTACATTTAAGTCATTGGTCATGTTGACCACCTCATTTCAGTCTTTCCTGACAACTTCATGGTCAGGTCGTTTAAACCACCTTCCCCCTACCACTAGAAATCAAGGTTGGAGCCTACCAGGCCTCTAAATACCCAACTTAACATTTCACATGAGGTTCACATTCCTTTTTGTTAATTTGTTTTGTTTTTGAAAAAAAAGGTGGGGTACAGTTAGGGCATAAGCATTACATCTGTTCAAAACTATTCAGATATTAGACAAGGATAACAACAGAAACAACCTTGATCTCTTCCCAGGACAACCATCACCGCATGAAATATACCTCATTGGGATTGTCATCATCATCTGGAACACACATACGAAACACAGCACAACCGGGGATAAATATTTGTTAGCCTAGTAAATATCAGTTATCCTATTGTTTGTATAAAATATTCTCTGCGTTTATGATGTTTGATCGATTTCCGTTATGAATATTTTTTCTCGTTATGAATTTTTTTTGTATTTGTTTATTTCTCCAATGTTTATTTTGTTAATTTACTACATTTGCTTGGTCAGCCATTAAGTACGAGTATATTTTTATGTTCCATTTAGATGTAGTTTGCTATGATGTTGTTTGTATTTTACAGTATTATACTGTTTGATTTTCATTATGATTTTGTTTTCTGTATTGTTTCTATTTTTATTTTAATCTCCCAGGTTATCCGTCAGAGTTTAGCTGCTTTAGTATGTGTTGTGGTTTGCTTGAGCCTGGATGATCATGTAGTCATCACATGGAAATCGTTCTCTGATTATGTAATCCATCACACTTCACGTTCAGGATCATGAGGGACTGTGGCCAGATGGGCTGCCCAAAACAATGAATTTATGATGGATTTACAAAGATTGGACAATGACCAAGGCATGCTGGGAAACTGAGGCAAGCCTTGACCAAAGTGACTGTGCTAATGAACATACTACACAACCCAGATAGGCTGCAGCTACCAATAGACAGTTTGCAATCAACCTGGTAGCTGCAGACACGACAATACACACCCAAATTTAGGTTTGAATAGAGTCAACACAATATCATCTTCAGGGCAATTGGAAACATCAGGGTGTGTATCAGACCCGCGACCGTTTCACACCCTTATTTGGAGGAGGCTGCGTAGGCCCAGCATCTCCAGGAATAAATGCCAAAGGACCACCCTTCCATTAACATGCCAACACCTGGTTGCGTCTGATCAATCAGGGTGATTGAGCCCAATCGATCCATTGGTGAATGGTAAAGGTCCTCCCGAAAGGGCGCAAAGACTCTCAGGTACAAGAATCACCACAAAACCACACTCAGGACAGTAACTCAAGACAAACCACCGAGAGGAGAAGACGCCCCTGAGACCAGCAGGAGAAGACCAGACAATCATCGCCACGTGGATCAAGGCCAAGATCTCCTGTGGTGGTATATGATCATCCAGAGTTAAGTTAAAGGACAAGATAGATTTGCAGTGTACATTGTTACTTTATAGTGTATTTTGTTGTGATAGTATTAATAATGTCAAATAAATTAATATTATTATTTATTATTATTGAGTAGACTCACAGTTTTTTTTGCTCGACATAAAAGTTAAACGCTGTGTGGCAGGCGCAACAGGGTTGACCTTATTGAGGTTTATAAAATCATGAGGGTAAATAGACAAGGTATTTCGTCCAGAGTAGGAGAATCCAAAAGGTTTAAGGTGAGAGGAGAAAGATTTAAAAGGGACCTAAGGGTCAACTTTTTCATAGAGAGGGTGATGTGTGTACGGAATGAGCTGCCAGAGGAAGTAGTAAAGGCTGGTACAATTATAACATTTAAAAGGCATCTGGACGGGTGTATGAATAGGAAGGGTTTGGAGGGACATGGGCCAAATACTGTCCAATGGGACTAGGTTCATTTAGGGTATCTGGTTGGCATGGATGAGTTGGACCGAAGGGTCTGTTTCCATGCTGTATATCTCTGTGACCCTATGAGAAGGAAATATATGCAAAGGAGGAAGGCAGAATAGGAACAGACTGTCAAGGAGCACAACAACGTTGGGCCAAATGGCCGATTCCTGCACTGTTCAATGAAATCCTCTGTACAGAATAATAACTTGCATTTATAAAGCATCTTTGACATAGTAGAACATTCCAAGGTGCTACACAGAAGTATCATCAGAAAACAATTGACACAGATATGGTGCTTAGTCATAGCGATAAACTTCAGTGAACATCTTAAATGGGGAGAGGGAGGTGCAGAGGTTTAAAGGATTGGATCAATCTATCATTTGTCACATTTATCTTCTATTATGCCTTGTTCTGAGGCTGGGAGTACAGAAAGTTGATTTGCCCCCATGGACCATATTTGATGACCAGCACAGCTATTTCCACAACATGAATCAAAAACTTCGAAGAAAGGCAAGAAGAGGAAAAACCAACAAATAACATTCCAACTCAGTGAATACATCAGGAAATAAAAGCAAAGACAAGTCACTTTAGACATGAAACTTTAACTCTGTCTCTCTTCACAGATGCTGCCAGACTTGCTGAGTTTCTGTAGCACTTACTGTTTTTATTTTAAATTTGATTTCGACATGAGGCAAGGTGGTTCATTTCACAACTTTACCATATTGAACTAACCTGATGTCACTGACATATACCATTAAGTAAATGGACAAAACTTGGCAGGCACAATGTAATATGGAGAAATTTGTTAATCAATTCAGTAGGATAAACAGTCAAACAGGATAATATTGGCTTTCAGAGCTATCTCGTTAGCCCAGTATAGAGGAGTGCAGTCTATGAGAAACTAAATCTTCTTAAAAATATACAGACCTTGGTGAAAATCACATGGAATATTGTGACATGTTTTGCTCTCCTTACGTAAGGATGATATTATTTTAGACGAAGTACAACAAAAGGAGTCTCTTTGAGTGATAGCCAAGATGTGGGCATTGCCCATTAGAAGACACTGAGTGGATCAGGCCTATACTAGTGGAGTCGAGAGTGTAGTGCTGGAAAAGTACAGCAGGTCAGGTAGCATCCAAGGTGCAGGAGAGTTGATGTTTTGGGCAAAAGCCCTTCACCAAAACATTGACTCTCCTGCTCCTCAGATGCTGCCTGACCTGCTGTGCTTTTCCAGTGCCACACTCTCGGCTCTAATCTCAAGCATCTGCAGTCCTCACTTTCACCTATACTAGTGGAGTTTAGAATAATAAGAGGTAAGTTACATCAAATTCCTAAGGGGCTTGACAAAGATCTGGAGGATCTTCTCCTGGCTATGTACAGCATAAAACCAAAGAGTCAATTCATGGGAATAGTGAGTCAGTTTAGGGCTCAAACTAGACATTTTTTCATTCAAAGGATTGTGAAGGTTTGAAATTCTCTACCACAGACAGCTGTGGATGCTCAGCTATTCATTCTATTTAGAATAGAGATTGACAGATTTCTTTGGTACTAAGGGAAGCAAGTGGATGATCTTTCTTTATTTTACTGAATAGCAAGGGGGCTTAGAGAGTCAAATGACCAATTCCTTACGTTTTTGTACTGTGCAGCCACCAGAGACAGAAATATGAATTAAAAGGCTACCATACAAATTAGCCCAGACAAGGTGTGTAAATGCCAGTAAATGAAACCCTCTTCTTACAGGATTCCAAGATGAAAGGAAGGACCACTCTGCGTTCTGTCAAACACAGCCACTCCACAAATCTTTCACCACCTGAATGGCACTCTCCAAGGAGAAGGTGCAGTTACAAAATAATCATGGGTTTCAAAAGGTTAAACTGAAAAATGCAGCAATGAGGGGTAGGAACAGGGCAGGCTCCCATATTGCAGGCACCGCAGTCATGGAGCTGTCTGCCCTCTCACCCCCAGCACTGATGTTTTTGCTGCTTTGGTCACCATTCAGAGCTAATGTGTGATTATTGTAAAATATCTTTGATCTCATTTCCACTCTCAGAGGTGGCAGCATTGAGACTGCAAGCTGCAAATGCCAGAAATCAAAACAGACAATGGCAGAAATTCTTATGAAGTCAGCCTTCCCCTCATCAAATGCCCACAAAGATGCAAACGTCACCAGCCATTGAGTGCAAAAGCCCTGGACAATGCTTTTGCTGTAGGTCATGAACACCAAAGCCAACTGGTGCAGGCCTACCGACTATCAACTAATCCTGAGCAGTTAGAGAATCAATACAGCAGATGAAGGGCTTTTGCCCGAAATGTTGATTTTCCTGCTCCTCTGATGCTGCCTGACCTGCTGTGTTTTACCAGCACCACAGAGGATCAATACACCAACTTTACCAAATCCTTTCACAATCCTTGCAAAAACACCAATTTTACCAAATGAAATGACAACAAAGACATGCAAATCAATTCTTAGTTTTACTGTGTTGGCTAAATCAATAGCATATAGATAAAGCCACAGGAAACTGCAGAGTTCCTCTCTAAATAGTAACAATGAAAAACTGGCAAACAATAACTCAAGTGAAACACAAGGGGATCTTGTAGTGCAGCAAGATTTAACACTTGCCCCCCCCCCCCCGCACCACAAGATCTCACTTCAAGTCCCAGAAGTGTGTCCTAACATGTCCAAACAACTTTAATTAAAAATAACACTTTAACCCAACCAACATTACAGAATAAGAGAGTGGAAGGGGGGAACAAGACAGTGAGGAAGAAGTGGAGGGGGCAAAACAGAACAAAGATGGACGGCAGGAAGGTAAAGGGGGAGACGAAGTCGGAGGCCAAG
>NC_057736.1:42746317-42749400 GCF_004010195.1 Chiloscyllium plagiosum | reverse complement strand
CCCCACTGTGAGTGACATTAGTCCCAATGATTTCACTCACAGTGATCTCACTCCCTGAAACACCCCCCCCCCCCCCCCCCAAGTGATCCTACTCCCAGTGAACTCAATTCCAGTGACCCCACTCTCTCAGACCTCGCTCCCAGTGACCTCAGTGGTGAGATTTATAACCGAGTCACGGATTCCAGTGAGGCCCATCTCCACATTGAGAGCCTCTTACTCCACCTTTACTACTTTTCACAATCGCATTCTCACAAGGCAGCGGTAAATTGCCAATTGCCATTACTGATTGTTAAAGATCCCCCCCCCAACTCACCTCATTAGTATTCAAACTCCCATCTTGGTAAACTCTCCAAACACACAGTCATCAGGAAAACTCCACACAGTCGGTCGCCTGAGGCGGGAATTGAACCTGGGTCCCTGGCGCTGTGAGGCAGCAGTGCTAACCACTGAGCCACCGTGCCGCCCATTACAGTTATTGTATAATTATTAAAGACACTGTGTGCTTGGGGGACACCAGGCTACAGCTCAGCCTCTTCACATATTGTCCCAGCATTCATTCACTCTGACCCTACCTTGCTCCCAGGTTCATATTACTCCGGTCTTGGGGCGTCGAATGTTGGGCCCAGGGAGTGTCTCTCCCTCTCTCTCTCTCTCTCTCTGTCCTGGGGGGTGGGGATTTCTCTCACTCTCTCTCTGTCCTGGGGGGTGGGGATCTCTCTCTCTCTCTCTCTCCCTGAGCTGGGGGTGGGGGTTTCTCTGTGAATCCGGGTCCTGGCTGGGGGCTGGCTTTCCCCGTTGCCTTGACGCTCTGGTTGTCAGGGCGGTGACGCAATCACGCCGGCACCAATCAACAATCCGCTGGCTGCGTGGTGCCGTTAAAGGGGTGGGTTAAAGGGATGGTCTATTGGTGTCAGCCGACAATAAACCCCCATGTGACTGTCCCTTTTCCCGCCAGCACCGGGGGTTGACTTACTTTAATCATAAACTTACCACGTCGGGCTGACTGACCCACATTGGCTCCCACTTGATTATAGCAGCAATTTTAAATTCTGTCCTTATTTTCAGATCCAGCCATGGCCTTTTCCCTCCTTGTCCCCTGTAACCCCCAAACCCTCTATCATAGCTGTGCTCCTTTCATTCTAGTCTATGTGCATTTCCAGTTATAATTGCTGCACCACCAGCATTCCTTCAGTTGCCAAACCCATTTCCATCCCTAAGCCTCTCTACATAGAATCCCTGCAGTGTGGAAACAGGCCCTTCGGCCCAACATGTCCACTCCAAACCACCCAGTCCCATTCCCCTGTTATCCTATATTTACCCTTGACTAATGCCCCTCACCTACACATCCCTGAACATACTTTGGGCAATTTAGCATGGCCAATTCACCTAACCTGCACATCTTTGGATTTTGGTGGGAAACCGGAGCACCCGGAGGAAACCCATGCAGACACGGGGAGAACGTGCAAACTCCACACAGTCGCCCAAGACTGGAATCGAACCCAGGTCTCTGGCACTGTGACGCAGCAGTGCTAACCACTGAGCCACTATGCTGCCCTTAAAGCTCCATTAACACCATACTTAATATTGACACATTCTTGATCAGTAGAGGAACCAAGAGTTATAGGGAAAGGGCAGGAACATAGACATGAGTAATGTCAGATTGGCTATGATCCTATTGAATTGCAAAGCAGACTTGAGAAGCCCAGTGTTGGACTTTGGCTCAATCTACCAGCTTACTTTCCTCTATGTGTGAGCCGAGTCCTGCGTGTTCTTTAAATGAAGCAATAGGAGAAGATATTCGGTCTCAAACTCTTAGTTTATTTTAGCAGTAAGTGGATAAAGTATACAGAGCCCTGGGTCTAGGTCTTCCCGTCCCTGACAAACAGCACAGTGTATCAGTTCATGAAGTCTGACGTATACCTGTCCCTGACCCAGTCTTTTATGTAGTACAGAACGTCATGTAATCACTGAGGTGGGATTGTCTTCTGATTGGCTGTTGATCTGACTCCACTCTCCGCCCCCTCGCATTCCCGGATGTCTAACCCCATGTGACCATCTGCCCACGAAACAGAGCACCATGTGACCTCCTCTTGCGCGTGAAACAGATACATCATCAAAAGCTTCTGAATGCCTTGTGGACGAAGCCATATATTTACAAGTCCCCCTTTTGGTCTCAAGAAAATGAGACCAACAAACCAGTTTTATACATCACATTCGCTCTCCAGAAAAACCTTTCCTTGGAGATCTTTAGAACCTCTCCCCCTTTTTCCAGAACCCTCTTCCTGCAAAAGTTAAGAGTTTAAGACCCTTCTACTCTTTTTCTGTTCTTATTTGTTCTAGAGTTCTCGTTGGCGGTTCCGTGGGTGCACACTGGCTTCAATGGTACCAGCTTTCTCCTTTCCCCTGTAGTCTGACCGCATGAGATGTCCTCTCCAGCACTTTGTAAGGTCCTGTCCACCTTGGCTCCGACTACTTCCATTTGATCACCTTCAACAGGACCCAGTTTGTGGTAGATGGCGGCTGGCTCTGTAGGTCCCCCTTTGCCGATCCAACCTGTTTGGAGAAAGCTGACACCAAAGCTGTTAGTTGGTCATAGTAAGGTTTGTATCTTAGAGAGGCTCCTCCTCCCTCTAACATCTGTATTCCAGCTCCTGGTTCCGGGAACTGCTGCCCTGTTGTTAGCTCGTACGGGGTGAACTCTGTGATAGAATTTACTGAGCTTCTAATGGACATTAAAGCTAAGGGTAGGGCATCCATCCAGCTTAACTTTGTTTGTGCACACACTTTTCCTATTTTTCCTTTTATGGACTGATTCATTCTTTCCATTTTTCCCTGTGACTGAGGATGGTACACTGTTCCAAACGCATGTTTCAGTCCTAAAGCTGCTTCAACTTCTTGCAGGTCTTTGTTGTTGAAATGTGTGCCATTATCTGACCTGACTCTCTTTGGAAACCCATGCATTGGAATGTATTGGTTTATCAAGAATTTGATCACTGTTTTTGCATCTTCCTTTTTCGCAGGTATCGCTTCTGGCCAACCAGTGTATGCATCCACTGCTACCAAAAGGTACTGGTATCCGTTTA
>NC_057736.1:42737617-42745823 GCF_004010195.1 Chiloscyllium plagiosum | reverse complement strand
AGCCAACTGGGCTGATTCTTTGCCTGTCACTTTTCCTGTCAACACTTCCTCAAATCCCTCACTTGTCTGTCGCACCACTGCATAGGCTGCTTTAAGTCCTTCAGTTGGATGTCTGTAAAAGCAACCATCTGTAAACAACACTTCTTCTGGGTCTACTAGTGGTTTTGCCCGTAAGTCTGCCCTAACTTTGACGTCCCTCTGTACCCTTTCCTCACACATGTGTGGCTCTCCTTCTCCCATGTTGTCAGCCATGTTGATTCCTTTGTGTGTGAAAGTTATATGTGGTGCATTCAGAATTTTCTCTAACCTGGTTTGCCGCAGTGACGTCATTGTGAAGGCTGTTGAGGTCACATAGGCCACTATACTGTGTGTCGTCAGTACCGTTAGTGAATGGCCATGACTATATGTGCTACCTTTTAGAGAAGTTTTGCTACCCCTGCTGCATGTCTTGTACACGGCGGGTGTCTGTCCTCTATTGGGTCAAGGGTAACACTTACATACATCAGCACCTGCCTGCCTCCCCCCCCCCCCTTTTTTCTGAAAAAGAACACCATTTATTGTGCGTAGTTTTTCAGAAATATCGAGGAAAAATGGCTCTTTGTAATCCGGGACTGCTAAATCAGCAGCCCGCGTTAGGGCCTGTTTGAGAGCTATGAAACTTTCGTCTGCCTCCATGGTCCACTGCAAATGGGCCGACAAATTTCTCATGCCTTGCTCATTTACCATGGCCCTCAGAGGGAAAGTGAGCTCCTCATATGATGCAACGAATTGTCTGCTGTACCCTGCCAACCCAAGAAATGAGAGCATGTCTTTTACAGTGACTGGTTTGGTATGATGCAGAATAGAGGATCTATGGGACAGAGACACACCTGTTCCTTTAGCGGAAATAACTCTACCCAGAAAAGACACCGCTTGTCTGCAGCATTGCAATTTAGCCCGTGAAACTTTGAAACCGACGTTATACAGGTGAATCAGCAACGACTTTGTAGCTGCCAGACAAGAAACGTGATCGGGTGCCGCCAGAAAAATGTCATCCACATACTGGATCAGTATAACCCCCTTTGGGAGTGTCAGGTCCTTCAGCTGCTGTTTCAGTACCTGATTAAACACCCCCGGGGACAAAATGAACCCTTGTGTAACGTAGTTGTTGGCCTTTGTAGGTAAACGAGAAAATGTCCCTCAAATGATCAGCTAGGGGCAAACAGAAAAACGTGTTGGCCAGATCAATGCACGAGAACATGCACGAGGGGTCAGCACAGACATCGCAGTGTAGGGGTTTGGAACTGGAACTGTTGGAGTAGAGACAACACTATTGATCCGTCTAAGATCATGCGCCATCCTATATTTACCAGTATTCTGCTTCTCTACAAGTAAGATAGGAGTGTTCCAGGCTGACCGGGAGGGTTCTAGCACCCCTGCTGCTAACAATCCTTCAATTGTGTCAGCAATGCCGGCTTCAGCCTTTGGTTTGTGTGAGTATTGTCTCTGCCAAATCGGAGTGTGGTCTATTAAATCGAATGTGATCGGTGTGACGTGTTTGCAGTGACCAACGTCCGTTGAACCTGCTGACCACAAGGTATCTGGTAGAGTGTCAAGCATCGCTGCAGCCTGTGGATGGTCTGTTTTTTTCCCTGCCATGAAACCTCTCAATCTGCCTATGTTCCAACAGTACCTTGTCAGTTGTCCTGTACATAATTCTATAGGCTTCCTCTGATGATGAATATTGTAAACCGGGTAGCTGAGTCCAAACCCAATCAGTTAGCGCCATCAAACGTTTGGACATAGGTCCCAGATCCTTGGCCTGATGTTCAGCATGCACGGCCAATGTGACATGAGGTATAGCTTCTTCTGACATCTCATACCATTCCAACTGTTCTGCAGTTAGTTCAACAACACCCGCCACACCTTCTTTCCCTAGCAGAATGCAACTGGAGGAAATATCCCATTGAGTCCCTTCTAGGTGCTGATAGAATGCATGCTGATAGATTTCATTGTCATCTCTATCATAATATAGGGTAACATGGAGGGGATCTGCAGGAGGAGCATAAGGATGCAGCATCTGAACCCAGGTCGCCATTGGTTGTATAAAGACTGTATGCCATTGTTCTGCCTGCTTTCGGGTTCTAGGAGTCCCCAGTATATATCTGCCCACTGCCCTTCTGCCGTTGGCGATGTGTCCGCTGATAGCATCATTTGGGATCCAGAGTGAGTCATTGTCATAGAACAGTTGACAGAATAGCCATTCGGAAAGGTCAACTACCAGCCTGTCTGGTCCGCACAGAACCGAGGCCCGCATCTCACCAGTAAGTCGCGGCCCATCAGATTGACAGGGCATGCAGGTGATGAAATATACCGGTGACGGAAGGTCTGTCCGGCCACTGATGTGATCAGTGGCGAAGTCAAAGGCAGATTTTCTGGTTTACCCGAGAACCCTACTAACTGGACGCTGGAGGATGGCATGTTTGACTGAGGTATGTCACAAGTGATGGTAGAAAATCTTGCACCCGTGTCAACCAAAAAAGACAGATTCTTATCCATTACCCTCATTTGCATGTAGGGGTCTGCCAACCCCACATGTCCCTGAGTCCTCGGGCCCCGTCAATATTCGTACCCCTGCCCTTCCAGCATGGTTTGGGGGTACTGACCTTGCACCGGGGCTACAGCTGCATTTGAGGCTTAGTAAGGCTGGACAGCCTGTTGAGAAGGAGGCTGACTTGAGCGGACATACTGTCCTCGGATCGATCCCTGGCCTCCCTGGGGTCCCCACAACATGGGACAACCCCTTCTCCAATGCCCGGGTTGGCCACATTCAAAACAGGTGTTGAGTGGCTGACCTCTGAGTCCTCCGCAGCCCCTTCCTCTACCACGCATTCCTCCTGCTACGCCTATAGGCCTGCCCCCATAGTGGGGGTGGTGTGGCATCCAATCAGGTGTTGGATCGAGACTCGGGAGGTTGTTTTGTGGTGACGGCTGCCGAACCATCTGATTGGTCGTCTTTTGGGAGGCCTTCTTTGTATCATTAGCCTCCCTTCTAGCCTCATCGAGCTGTAACTTCAGCAACTGCACTTGAGCTGACTTGTTGCTCTGGTTATCTTCATCCTGTTTTGTCCTGTGACGCTTCATGTGGTGCGTCAAGTGTTTTTCCCACTGTTCTGTAGAACAACCTGGGATGTCGGGATTACTCTCCATTGCCTCTTTTATCTCCTTAGGCATCCCTGCCATAACGGCATTTCTAAATAACGTGTTCTGTAGCTGACCCGACCCTGGATGGCTCCCCGCAGTATCTGTCCACGTGCCCTTACATCTGGCCAAAAAGGCAGGCATATCCTCACCCTCCTTCATTGTGAAGGTGAGTGAGTGGATCGCTCCCGGTGGAATCAGAAATCTATCCCTCATTGCCCTTCCCACACAGGTCTGAAAATGTGTTGCTGGAAAAGCGCAGCAGGTCAGGCAGCATCCAGGGAACAGGAGAATTGACGTTTCGGGCATAAGCCCTTCTTTAGGAATCCTGAAGATGGGCTTATGCCTGAAACGTCGATTCTCCTGTTCCCTGGATGCTGCCTGACCTGCTGCGCTTTTCCAGCAACACATTTTCAGCTCTGATCTCCAGCATCTGCAGACCTCACGTTCTCCTTCCCACACAGGTGGCATGCTGCGTGAACAGGTCTGAATCAGGTCGTGAGGTGGTCCCCACAGAAGCTTCAATCTGCTGTATTTCCCACATACTCAATTGCTTGCCCAACAATACTCTCCAGTCGCCCATAGCTAACTTGTGGCCTAGTGTATATTGGCAAAATTTAGTCATCCAGGGCCCACCTCCCTCCATGGGTGGGGGTATTTTATCCAGGATGCAGTTCATGTCAGTAAATGTGAAGGGCTGATAAACATCCCCCATATAAGAGCCTCTATAAATTAATGGCATTTGGTGGTGCTGATACTTTGTGGGTTGTTGTAATGTGTCTCTTTGACGCAGGTTATAACTTGTTTCAGGTAGGGGCTTCACTGGAGGGCCATGTTCCGTGTGCATTGTGAGTGAGCCTGTGAAAGTGACGGGGTAGGTGTGTGGGTCATCATCTGTCAGGGATTCTTCGTCCTCAATTTCCACCCATACCCCTACATTTACCCCTTACCTAACACTACAGGTAATTTAGCATGGCCAATTCACCTGACCTGCACATCTTTGGACTGTGGGAGGAAACCAGAGCACTCGGAGGATGCTTCTAGTCTTAGTTTTTCTACTTTTCTGATGCTTTCTTCTACTGCTTCCGCCAGTCTCTCTTTTGCTACGTTGTACTCTCTTGTTCCTACTTCTTGCACATCTAACACCCCTTCTTGAACATACATGAGTGGCATTTGTGTTACAGGATATGGGGGCAGTGGTTGTACCCCAAGCAGTTTAGGATATAATGGTGCGGATGGTCTTGCCTTTTCTGTCTCCTTTGCCAGTTCTATTTTAGCGGTACCACCTACTCTCTTTTGTAATGTTTCTACCGCTACACAGGCTAACGTCATGTTGTGCAGATGAATCCTCCTCTCTTCTTTCTCCTTGCCTTCTTTCGTCCACTTTCTTCTAATATTGACCCTTTCTTTCCCTTCATGTGCTCTTCTACTTCTAATTTAACTTGCTCTTCTGCTTTTCCTAAAAATTGCGACAATTTCTTCCTCTCCTCATCTTTAGGGACTTTGCCCTGTTTTTGTAATTCTTCCCAAACCTTGTCATATTTCTCCATTATTGTTTTTTGTTGTTCTTTGCAAGCCCACTGACTAACTGACTTCTGGCTTTACCCCACTGCTGTTTTACGGGCAACATTAAGTCGGAAGAACATCCTCCGTATTCTTCACACTCTTTATCAAATTCCTCTTCCATTTTATGTGTTTTTTTTTTAATCCTCCGGTCCAGTAGTCAATTGGTTTGAATATAATATAACCGAGCAACCAACCCAATCAGAGACAAATCCGGTGGCCAGTCAGTTTGTATGGAGTACACCCGAAGAACATCCTCCATATTCTTCACACTCTTTATCAAATTCCTCTTCCATTTTATGTGTTTTTTTTTAATCCTCCTGTCCAGTAGTCAATTGGTTTGAATATAATATAACCGAGCAACCAACCCAATCAGAGACAAATCCGGTGGCCAGTCAGTTTGTATGGAGTACACCCGAGCAACTGACCCTTTCAGTGAGAATTATCAGCAGTTTCGTTGTCACCGTTAGATTTCCACTGCCGACTCTCTCTCGCTGAGACACCACCGTCTTTGTCTTCAAGACACTACTGGCTTTTCTGCCACCCTCCATATGTTCCCCAATATAATTTTAAAACTTACAACACATAAATCATAAACCAAAATTTGTGAGCGTTGCTTTTATGAGATCCTGCTCAATGGACTTTAAACCTCCTCACACTTACGTACCTTGTTGCTTTTATGGGGACTCTAACCCCATGGGACTTTAAACCCGTGCGTACTATATCAATACTTTATCCACTTACTATTACTAGGACACTTGCAGTATAATGACAACAATCAACTTGGTATCTCCAATTGCAGAACTTCGATATAAACAGGTGTCTGCTCACCCTTTTATGCGGCGCCACTTGTTGTTGTCATCAGACGTCAGTTGTCCGTTGTTTCTATTTTTGTCTCTTTTCCGTCACTTCTCCATCTTCATCACGTCGGGGTCACCAAATTGTTGGGCTTTGGCTCAATCTACCAGCTTACTTTCCTCTATGTGTGAGCCCAGTCCTGCGTATTCTTTCAATGAAGCAATAGGAGAAGATATTCGGTCTCAAACTCTTAGTTTATTTTAGCAGTAAGCGGATAAAGTATACAGAGCTCTGGGTCTAGGTCTTCCCGTCCCTGACAAACAGCACAGTGTGTCACTTCATGAAGTCCGACGTATTCCTGTCCCTGACCCAGTCTTTTATGTAGTACAGAACGACATGTAATCACTGAGGTGGGATTGTCTTCTGATTGGCTATTGATCTGACTCAACTCTCCGCCCCCTCGCATTCCCGGATTTCTAACCCCATGTGACCTCCTTCTGCCCGCGAAACAGAGCACCACGTGACCTCCTCTTGCACATGAAACAGATACATCATCAAAAGCTTCTGAATGCCGTGTGGACGAAGCCATATATTTACACCTGGCAGCCTACTCTTGTTCCTATACTTTGTGGTCTTATCGAACTCTCAATCTGCCTCAGCTTTTGGTCAGCTGTTCAAATATTGCTGTCAATGTCCATTTTATCTGACTATGCCTCAGCAAAACCTTGGGCTTTCTATCATAAAGGCAGAATATAAATGCAAGTTTCTTAATCGCTCTTTATCTGAATGCATGTTGTAGAGTCATAGAGATGTACAGCGTGGTAACAGACTCTACAGTCTAACCTGTCCATGCTGACCAGATATCCCAATCCAATCTAGTCCCACCTGCCAAAACCCGGCCCATATCCCTCCAAATCCTTCTTATTCATATACCAATCCAAATGCCTTTTAAATGTTGCAATTGTACCAGCCTCCACACTTCCTCTGGCACCTCATTCCATACACATACCACCCTCTGTGTGAAAAAGTTGCCCTTTAGCTCTCTTTTATATCTTTCCCCTCTCACCCTAAACCTATGCCCACTAGTTCTGGACTCCCTGACCCCAGGGAAAAAACTTTGTCTATTTACCCTATCCATGCCCTCATAATTTTGTAAACCTGTATAAGGTCACCCCTCAGCCTCCAACGCTCCAGGGAAAACAGTCCCAGCCTCTCCCCCTAGCTCAAATCCTCCAACCCTGGCAACATCCTTGTAAATCTTTTCTGAACCCTTTCAAGTTTCATCTTTTCAACCCTTTCAACCCTTTTCGATAGGAAGGAGACCAAAACTGCACGCAATATTCCAAAAATGGCCTAACCAATGACCTGTACAGCCGCAACATGCCCTCCCAACTCCTGCACTCAATACTCTGTCCAATAAAGGAAAGCATACCAAAAACCTTCTTCACTATCCTATCTACTGCGACTCCACTTTCAAGGAGCTATGAACCTGCACTCCAAGGTCTCTTTGTTCAGCAACACTCCCTAGGACTTTACCATTAAGTGTATAAGTCCTGCTAAGATTTGCTTTCCCAAAATTCAGCACCATTCATTTATCTGAATTAAACTCCATCTGCCACTTGTCAGCCCAATGGCCCATCTGATCAAGATCCTATTGTAATGTGAGGTAACTTTCTTCGCTGTTCACCACACCTCCAATTTGGTGTCATCTGGAAACTTACTAACCATACTTCTTATGCTAGCATTCAAATCATTTATATAAATCATGAAAAGTAGAGAACCAGCACCGATCCTTGTGGCACTCCACTGGTCACAGGCCTCCAGTCTGAAAAGCAACCCTCCACCACCACCCTCTATCTTCTACCTTTGAACCAGTTCTGTATCCGAATGGCTAGTTGTCCCTGTATTCCATGAGATCTAACCTTGTCAAACACCTTACTGAAGTCCATATAGATCGCATCTACCACTCTGCCCTCATCAATCCTCTTTGTTAATTCTTCAAAAAACTGAATTAAGTTTGTGAGACATGGTTTCCCATGCACAAAGCCATGTTGACTATCCCAAATTAGTCCTTGCCTTTCCAAATGCATGTACATCTTGTCCCTCAGGATATTCTCCAACAACTTGTCCACCACCGAGGTCAGGCTCACCGGTCTATAGTTCCCTGGCTTGTCTTTACCGTCCTTCTTAAACAGTGGCACCATGTTTGCCAACCTCCAGTCTTCCGGCACCTCAACTGTGACTATTGATGATACAAATATCTCAGCAAGAAGCCCAGCAACACCTCTCCAGCTTCCCACAGAGTTTTAGGGTACACCTGATCAGGTCCTGGCGATTTATCCACCTTTATACATTTCAAAACATCCAGCACTTCCTCCTCTATAATATAGACATTTTTCAAGGTGTCACCATCTATTTCCCTATATTTTTTATCTTCCATATCCTTTTCCACAATAAATACTGATGCAAAATACCCATTTAGTAACTCACCTATTTTCTGTGGCTCCACACAAAAGCCACCTTGCTGATCTTTGAGGGGCCCTATTCTCTCCCTAGTTACCCTTTTGTCCTTAATATATTTGTAAAAACCCTTTGGATTCACCTTAATTCTATTTGCCAAAGCTATCTCATGTCCCCATTTTGCCCTCCTGATTTCCCCTCTTAA
>NC_057736.1:42732163-42736766 GCF_004010195.1 Chiloscyllium plagiosum | reverse complement strand
AGATCTCCTTACAAGTTTGTTTCTCAATTTCCCTCTGACTATTAGGAGGTCTATAATACAATCCCAATAAGGTGATAATCCCTTTCTTATTTCTCAGTTCCACCCAAATAACTTCCCTGGTTGTAGTTCCAGGAATATCCACCCTCAGTACAGCTGTAATGCTACTTTCAGAACAAAATAAATGAATTCACTGCTTAAGTACAGGTTAATAGGCATGATTTTTTTAGTCATTACATAAACATGGTTACAAGGAGATCAAAGCCAAGAACTAAATATTTGGGTGTCTGACTTTTCAAAAGGACAGAGTGGAAGGAAAGGGCAGTGGAGTAGTATTGTTAGCAAGAAATGTTTAGGATCAAAGGGTGTAGAATCCAAAGATGTTAAGACAAGAAATAAAAAAGGGAAGAAGACATTTAAGTCTACAGGCCCCATAACCGTAGCTATATAGTAGGACAGAGAATAAATCAGGAAATAATGCTGCATTATGAAACGGCAATACATTAATTATGATGACTTTAAACTTCCTGTAGTTTGGAGTAGTCAGTTGGTAGAGGTTGCCACAAGGAAGAATTCATAATACATATTTCAGACAGTTTCCTAGAACAAGCCAGTCAGTTTAACCTCAATGCTAGGAAAATTACTCTGAGGGACAGAATTAATCTGCACTTGGAGATGCAGTGATTAATCAAGAATAGTCAGCATGTTTTGTTAAGAGGAGTTCATATGTAACAGACATGATTGAATATTTTGAAGAAGTGGCCAGATATGCAAATCAGGGCCGTGCTTTTGATGTGGTCAACTTGGACATCAGTAAGGCTTTTGATAAGGTCCTGCAGAGGAGGCTGATGGCCAAGGTAAAAGCGTATGGAATCCAAGGAAATTTGGCAAATTAGATGCACAACTGGCTGATTGGCAGTGTGGGGATATAGGTAAAGTAGTGTTACTTCTGCAATTCTAATTACTTATGCAAGGTAAATGAACTCACACCAGTGTGCAATTGCTTCAACTAAGAGCTGAGTCAACTAGAATGCAAACTATGTGGAGGAAATACATAATTGCTTTTGTATTAGCTAAAATTGTATGCAAGAATGAAACGTAACTGCAAAACTATGGTAGATGTTACAGACAAATAGATAAGGTGCTGTGAGGATGTAGGTTAAGCCAGATATGCTTGCACTAGCAGTAGTTATAAGCATCTGATTCCCACTTTTACAGAAACACAGGAACAAACCCCAATTAAAAGGTCATAAGGATCAGTATGGTTGGGGAAAGCACAGATGGAGTGAGTAGATAATGGTGAAGAAAGGATAATATCTAACCATGGGCCACAGCGGGATGAGGTCAAACAGACTTGTGAAGCCAGAAATAAGAATTTTGTCACAGACAAGCCCGGATAAGGCAAGAGATAAACAGGAGTAATGGGTGCCGGTCTCAGAGAAGTGGAAGATGTAAACGGGGAAGAGCAATGGGATAAAAAAATAGGAAGCAAATTACATAAATATTGTGTTTTCGTTGAAATCAGCGTGTGTGTGTCCCTGCCTTATAGACAGTGGACATCACACTCTCTTGCAAGGGTAAAATAAATGACACTACTGATTCAGATCTTGTCTCGGACTGAAATTATTGAAGTGAGTGAGCTTTGTTTCTCACAGCAGGAAGCAGAGTGTGACAGTCTTTCTGACTGTTTTTCTGACTGGTAGTCTGTTAGACTTTAATGTAGGAGAGTTGGTCAGTAAATTTGCAGAATTGGCAGAATTATAAATAATGTGAAGGATAGCCTTAGACTACAAGGGGCAGATCAGGCAATCTGGATAAATGTGAGGTGATGCACTTGGGCAGGATGAACAAGGCAAGGGAATGCAAAATGAATGGTAGGACCCAGAGAGGCATCAAGGCTCAAAGATATCTTAGTGTGCATGTACACCAGACCCTTAAGGTATCAGGGCAGTTGGATAAAACATTTAAGAATGTACATTTGCCTTTATTATTTGAGTTGTGGAGGTGCTGGACTGCGGTGGACAAAATTAAAAATCACAAAACGGGGGATCCAAGATGGCGGCAATCTGAGCAGTCTGCTTTGCTGAGCTCTGCATCCCGGTTCAGGCAAAGTGGCACTCTCACTTCCCCAATTAAATTACTCCTATGAAAATTCAGAATTTAAAGAGCTTCTGAACCTATAGATCTTCCCCAAATTCTATTATAAAGTTTGCAGAACTAAAGAAACATGATGAACGATAAAGGCGCCAGCAAGTCCCAACACACAGGACACTCCCCGGAGCATGCGGGCACTTCCGCGGCTGCAGCTGCAGCTCCCTCTGCCAGCCGACCGCAGTCGATCACTCACCAGACCCTGGCTACGGAGTTTATGAAACTCCGAGCAATGATTGAGTCGTCGATTGAAGAAACATTCTGTGCCAGACTCGACCCGGTCACAGCCATGCTCCAAAAGCACGAGGAGCAGCTGGAAGGCCAAAGGCACCAAACAGAGGAAGTTGAAAGGAGGACCACGGCTTTTGAAATTGAAATCGATTCTAAAAGGAATGGGTATGAGTACTGGAGAGGCGGGTACTTAACTCATAGGACCATGTCAACCATCTGGAACACAGAAGAAAGTTCACGTGGCCAGAGAGAGTAGACGGCAACTAGCCAATGAGCTTCTTTGAAAGCTGGCTACCGCAATATCTGGGCCTGGAGACCGGGTTGGACCAGGTGAAAATGGGAAAGGCCCATCAAGTCATGATGCGCAGGCCCGGCTCAGACCAACACCCTCCAAACTCCACAGCTATTGGGACAAAGTCAAAGTTATGGAAGCCTCCAGAGTAAAGAGACACAATCCACAGGCCTTAATTTACCAAGACTGCAAGATTAAGTTTCTCTAGGATTTCTCTGCAGCTGTGATTCGGAAAAGGAAGATCTTTGATGAACTCAAGAGAAAATTGAGAGACCTTGGTATCCAATATTTCCTAAAGTGCTTCCCTTTATTTGCGATGGGTTTGTGCATTCTTTTGACTCCTTGGAAAAAGTGAAAAATGTTTAGGGCACTTTAAAATAGGCTTAAAGTATGTGGACAATAGTGTTTCTTTTTTCCTTGTTCTTTTACCCTTTTTTTAAAGACGATGTAGCTGAACCCTTTTTGTTCTGATATTAATGAGCGATAATGTATGTTTGGAGATGGGTAGACTTTCTACTTTTAACACAAATTCTAATATTTGTTACGTTTTTTTTTACTTTCCTCCTTTTTGGCCTGAGTCTGGGATGCAGCTCAAGCTGGAAGGAGATAGAAAGGTGTTTTGGGGATATGTAAGTGCCCCTTGTGGGCAGGGGATAGAGCCCCTTGTTAAGTGTGTTGTATATGGTTTCATCTTTTTTTTGTATATGCAGTTATTAAGATGTTAGCTGTAGTAGTTTTAGTTTATGTTTCTTTTAGGTTCTGTGAATCTTTTTTTGTTTACACTCAGCAGTTGATAAGTTGAGTTCTTCCTTTTTGGAGATTAAATAATGCTATAGAAAGTCATGGCTAATTGCGTTCTCAGATGGTGTACCTGGAATGTCAGAGGGATCCATTCGACAATTAAATGGAACAAGGTGTTTTCTAATCTTAGAAAGGAGAAGGTGGACATTGCCTTTTTAGAGGAGACTCATCTCAATGATAAAGGACATTTGACATTGCAACAGATGGATTTGATTGGGTGTATTCCCCTTCCTTCAATACTAGGAGCAGGGGAGTGGCCATACTCATTCAGAAGAACCTTTCGTTTTAGTTGCTAGAGCAGATTAAAGGTGAGCATGGGTGGTTTATCATTCTCAAAGCCTCAATATGTGGAGAAGTGTATGGTATCTTGAATGTTTATTGTCCCTCAGCGCACCCCCTTAAGTTTTTGACAGATACATTCTCCAAATTGATGGCTCTTGCACTGCAGCAGATTATTATAGGGGGAGACTTTAATTGCCTTATGGATCCCACGGTGGATAGAATGCCTAGGGAGCCCCTAAACACGTTCTTCACAATCTAAACAACCAGTAGATTTATGTGCAGAATTGGGATTGGTAGATGTTTGGAGGTGTCTCCGCCCCAGGGGTAGGGACTTTACCTTTTTCTCTAATGTGCACACGTGTCAAACCAAGATTGATATCTTCTTAACCCCTGCGTGATCCTTGGATTCGGTAACATCCTGTTAATTGGAAATATCACTATTTCAGATCATGCTGCAGTATACGTCCACATACTGAATCAGAAAATTGTCTTGTACACACTTAAGAAATTCCTCTCCATCTAAACATTTAACACTATGGCAGTCCCAGTCGATGTTTGGAAAGTTAAAATCCCCTACCATAACTACCCTATTATTCTTACAGATAACTGAGGTCTCCTTATAAGTTTGTTTCTCAATTTCCCTCTGACTATTGGGGGGTCTAAAATACAATCCCAGTAAGGTGATCATCCCTTTCTTATTTCTCAGTTCCACACAAATAACTTCTCTGGATATATATCCGGGAATATCCTCCCTCAGCAAAGCTGTATTGCTATCCCTTATCAAAATTACCACTCCCCCTCCTCTCTTGCCTCCCTTTCTATCCTTCCTCTAGCATTTGTATCCTGGAA
>NC_057736.1:42675598-42732078 GCF_004010195.1 Chiloscyllium plagiosum | reverse complement strand
TCCTTGTACAGGTCACTTCTACCCCAAAAGAGATTCCAATGATCCAAACATGTGAATCCTTCTCCCATACACCAGCTCCTCAGCCATGCATTCATCTGCTCTATCCTCCTATTCCTGCCCTCACTAGCTCGTAGCACTGGGAGTAATCCAGATATTACTACCCTTGAGGACCTCCTTTTTAAATTTCTGCCTAACTCTCTGTAATCTCCCTTCAGAGTCTCAACCTTTTCCCTTCCTGTGTCGTTGGTTCCAATGTGGACAATAACCTCCTGCTGGCCCCTCTCCCTGTTGAGAACATTCTGCACCCTCTCTGAGACATCCTTGATCCTGGCACCAGGGAAACAACACATCATTCTGCTTTTTCTCTGCTGGCCACAGAAACGTCTGTCTGTACCTCTGACTACAGAATCCCCTCACACAATTGATCTCTTGGAAGCCGACGTACCCCTCGTTGCATTAGAGCCAGTCTCAATACCAGAAACTTGGCTGTTTGTGCTACGTTCCCCTGAGAATCCATCACCCCTACAGTTTCCAAAACAGCATACCTGTTTGAAATGGCTATATCCACAAAAGACCCCTGCACTAGGTGCCTACCTCGCTTACCCTTCCTGGAGTTAACCCATCTATGTGACTGTATCTGAGACTTTCTCCCCTTCCTATAACTGCCATCCATCACATACTGTTGCTATTGCAAATTCCTCATCGCTTCTATCTGTGCCTCTAACCGATCCACTCGATCTGATAAGATTCGCATCCAACAGCATTTATGGCAGATATAATCCACAGTAACCCTTAAACTTTCTTTAAACTCACATCTAACAAGAAGTACATATCATTGCATTGGAGGGTGAATCACAGTTCCTCTTTAAATGGTCACAGGACGGTTTCCTTTCTTTTGGCATTTTTGTTACTCCTGTCTTTGATTGGTTGTTTAAGGCCAATTTTGCCCATTTGTTCGACAGGATTAAGTAAGATTTTCAGCGAGGGGAGGCCCTTCCAATATCCTGGCTAAGCTGGGTAGCTCTTCTCAAAATTGTTTTCCTCTGTTTATTATATCCTATACAAATGCTCCCCTTAATTTTTCCTAGGCAAATATTCCAGAGACTTAATGGATGGTTTAGCTCCTTTATTTGACGCTGCAGGCGACCTCTTGTCAAGCTGGCTAAATTGTAGTTGCCTCAGGGGTGGATTTCCCAGATGTTAAAAGATATCAAGTAAGTTCCCTTCTATTTTTTGTTAGTGACTAGGTTTGTAAAGACCCAATGTCAATATGGCTGTATATTGAGGCCTCCCAGGCAAAATGTCCCCTCGTTAGCTTGCTGTTTTTAGATAAATTGAAGACGGTCATGGAATATTGCCGTAATCCGATAATTATTAATACTGTTAAGGCATGGAGGGCAATGCTGCAGAGGGAGGGTAATACATCCAAATAGCTTACCCCTATAGCTGCTATGCTGTGCTTTCAGCCGGGGATAATAGACCCCGGGCTTAGGCAGCTCAGGGAATCTCATGTTTGGGCAATTTATTTGAAAGTGAAATAATGATATCCTTGACCAAATAATCTGGAAATATGGTTTAACCAGCTGAGACCTTTATCATTTTTTTTCAGGTCAGGGGTTTTGTTCAAAAAGGGACCGACCCCTGCAGATCTGTTATGGAGAAGAAGGTGCTTTGTGCCAGAAGTAGCCTCTCTATTAGCACACTAGAAGGTGCTATGTTAGGGGGTGATCTTTCAGAAGACATTGAGGGCTTTGTGGCATTTGGGAGCGAGAATTAGGGGTTGAGACCTCTATGGAGACATGGGGGACATTTGCGAGAATGCAGGGAAGATTTCAATCTGTAATAGGACCCATGCCATGCAGCTAAAGATTTTGCATAGGGTTCATTGACACCAGACAGTCTCTCAAAATTTAAGGCAGGAGTGTCTTCATTTGGTCCAAAGTCTAAAGCAAGCATTGGCACTCTCACTCATTGTTTATGGTCTTGCCGCAGGTTCTGTATATACTGGAGGGCTGTGGCAGGAGTTATAGACAGGGTCTTGGGGGTTCATGTTAAGATGGACCCTATCTCTCTCCTCCTGGGCCGACCCAAAGTATCCTCTCTGGACTCTCATGGGAAAAATAAACTTTTTAATATTCTTGCTTTCTGTACAAAGAAAAATATCTCAATGGGTTGGACCTCTGAAAATGCCCCCCAGGTCTGTTGGGTTGGCATAGGTTTATCATGGAACACATTCCTCTGGACGTTTTTATGAATGTGGTACACCGGAAAACTGTAAATTTTTATTGGATATGGCAGCCCTTTCTGGACTATTTGGATGTAGATTTATCTGCCATTTTAATTTGGGCTCCTGTGTAGTGATGACAGTCTGATCTAGTACATCTGTACTTGATGTCCTTGAAGGAAGAATTTTGGATAAATTCGTGTGTAACATTTAGGGCTCTAAGGTCAGGAGGTAATGTTTTGTTGTGTTGAGCTGTTTTACTTATTGATTTATTAATTCCCTTTATTGATGTGCCTATTTTGCACGAGTATAGTTGTGTTTTGTTTGTGTTGTAGTGTTTTTTTCTCCTCTTTTGCTGTTGTATACATATTGAGTAATTTTTTTTGTCTCATTGGTTTGTTGATGTTGTTATGCAATTGCTTTTTTTTGTAATTTTATAAAAAACCTCTCTTTCAATAAAAATAATCTATAAAAATAATCACACAACACCAGGTTATACTCCAACAGGTTTATTTGGAAGCACTAGCTTTCAGAGCGCTGCTCCTTCATCATCGAGTAGGATCATAAGACACACAATTTATAACAAAAGATCCCAGTGTCATGCAGCTGATATGATTTATTGAACAAATTTTATTAATTGAGGCATAAGGTTTAAGAGGAGAGAGGGTATGCTTGAACTGTGTAAAACATTGGTTAAGCTACAGCTAGAGTATGGCGTGCAGTTTTGGAATCCACATGATAGGTTGGACATGATAGCACTCGAGATTGAATAGAGGAGATTTACCAGGATGTTGCCTGAGCTGGAGAGTTTCAGTCATGAAGATAGTTTGGACAGACTGGGGTTCCCTCCCTCAGAGCAGAGGAGATTGAGAGGGGACTTGATTGAGATGCCTAAAATGATGAGGGGCATAAATAGTGTAAAAACTTTTCCCTTTGATGGAGAGATCAGTGATGAGGAGGGATAGATTTAAGGTAAGGGCCAGAAGGATTAGAGGAAATGTGAGGAAAAAGAATAGGTGGTGGGAATCTAGGACTCACTGCCTGTAAGCATGGAAGAAGCAGAAACCCTCTTAACATGAAAGAAGTATTTAGATGTACACTCGCGATGCCAAGGTGTACAAGGCTATGGGACAAATGTTGAAAAATTGGATTAGATTAGTGACTTGGTTGTTTTTGACCAGTGCAGACACAAATGACTCCCTAACAATATGTTGTGGATCCAACCAGGGATCAGGTTATTTTGAATGTGATAATGTGCCATGAGACAGGTTTAATAAATGATGTCAGAATACAAGATCCCTTAGGAAACAGTAATTATAACATGGTAGAATTTACCATTCAGTTCAAGAAGAGGGACTTGGGTTGGAAATATGTGCTTTATGCTTAAGTAAGGTTGATTACAAAGAAATGAGGGCAAAACTGGCAGGCATGCATTAGAAAAGGGTTTTAGTAGAAATCACAATTGAGGAACAATGGGAGACATTTAAGAAAATAGTTCATGGCTCCCAGCAAGGAAGGGGACAAGCCCAACATGGTTAACCAGGCAATTTAACAATAATATTAAATTTAAAGTATGGCAAGGATTAGTGATAAGCCAGAGAATTGGGAAAGTTTTATAAACCAACAAAATAAAAGCAAAAAAAAACAGAGAATTTGAGGATGAACTTGCAAATGATATCAGGAAGGATAGGAGTTTGGGAGAACACTGGGTAGGAAATGAAATGGAGGTAGATCAAGTGAAATGTGAGCCCAATTCACACGCTGAAGACATAACCCATTTAGGGCAGAAATGGGTTGATTTTTTTTTCTGACAGAGGGTCACGAGCTTTTGGAACTCTTCCTCAAATTGTGATGGAAACAGAGACAAAAATAGAAATTGCTAGAAAAATTCAGCAGGTCTGGCAGCATCGGTGGAGAGAAATCAGAGCTAAAGTTTTGGGTCGAGTAACCGTCCCTCAGAAATCACCTAGCCTGAAATGTTAACTCTGATTTCTATTGCTGTTCTCTGAGCCAATTACATCTGTCTCTATCCATTTGAAGCTTAATGTTTCTGTGGTGACAGGTCCTCAGCAGTGCTATTGTCACATGGCATTCAGAAATCTGTGTGTCCTGGGCATATTCCCTATCCACACTTGGGAACAAAATGTGCTCTAAGGCCTCTGTTTGTGGGATATTTGCTAACGATGCAAGCCTCAATATCGGCCCTGAGGGCTGGGTGGTTGCACTTACCAGAGAATATGAAGTCATTAAACCTGTTGACTGCATTATTTCTGCTTACATGCCAGGCACTGACAGCCTCTGCTACTTCAACCCAGGACTCTGTAGCCACGGTTGGGTGACATACCCTGGGAAGAGGAGCTTCCTCTACTCCCTTATGGCCTCAAGCATCACTATCCAAGAACAGAAGGCTTCCCGTCTATCAAGTGGCCAGGCTGTTCACTTTCCATTAACATCACTGTTCAGCACAGTCTAACTCAAGGCACACAGGAGCTTTATCGCTATCTTACGTCAGATTCAAACTGGAGCCACGTTCATGGCTGCCTTGCCATATGAACATGGAGTCTCAAAGCAGGATTAGATTAGATTCCCTACAGTGTGGAAACAGGCCCTTCAGCCCAACCAGGCCACACTGACCCTCCGAAAAATAACCCACCCAGACCCATTTCCCTTTGCCTAATGCACCTAATACTATGGGCAATTTGCCATGGCCAATTCACCTGACCTGCGGGAGGAAACCGGGGCAAACTCACACAAACACAGGGAGAATGTGCAAACTCCACACAGACAGATACCCGAGACTGGAATCAAACCTGGGTCCCTGGTGCTGTGAGGCAGCAGTGCTTACCACTGAGCCTCCGTGCCGCAGTACGTCACTCAACCCATCAAGTCTACTTCAATCTGATTGCTCCACATTCCAACCTACCCCCAAGAGCTTTCACCTATTTGTTTATAAAAAAACTATCTACTTCTGCCTTATAAATTGGGAAAAGAGAGAGAGTGTACCATGTCTGTACTGTTCAGGGCTTGTAAACATCTTCAACATGAGCAAAAGGTTGATTGAGAGAGATGAAGAGAGTAAGACAGACAAAGCTGAGTTTCAAGAGTGCTCTGGGTGAGAAACATGGATGATGGTGTGTGAGATGGGGATTGGGGAGAACGATCTAATTTGAATTTATACAGTATTTCTGCTGTATTCAGTGATGTATTTTATTTTGTAAGTTATTTCAGCTTGGGAATGCATTATGCCAATTATGTATTTCCACTTGAATATTGGTTTCTCCAGGCACATAAATTTCCAAAGGATTCTAACTCAGGCTTTAACATTAATTCCTGTGGGAACCCATGATTTCACTTTGTGAGAAACCAAGCTCACTGTTCAATAATTTCAGTCCGAGTCAAATTCTGAAGCAGTCTTTATTCATACGGTCTTGCAAGCCCAGGCGACCACAATGTAGTCACACCCGATCAGGGGGTCGCATTACAATTTATATAGTTCAGTTGAGTTTTTCGATACTCCCCTTTTACCTCATACGTGCTATTTGTATTTCTCTGTACAATGGCTAATCTAATCGGTTTACCACATCTGCCTGTGGCCTGTTGTTGGCGTGTAACCACCCCCCTTGATAGCTGAGTCTTATTACTTTTGCTGACACAACTCTGGGTCTTATTTGGTTATCTTGTCCATACTAACTCCCTATGTGTATGACAATTGCAACTGTCATGTCAATACGTCTGTTTCTACTAATCAACCATCTCCCTTTACGGTTAGTTATTTCTTGGTATACACCCATGTGTGATTCCGCCTTGCGATTTTTGCAGAAGCAAGATACAGCTACTTGTAACTCTTTGTGCAAGCATATCTAGCTTAACAGGTAGCCCCCCCACCCCGACCCTCATGACTCAGCCTTGTGATTTTTGCAGAAACAATAAGCTTCACAAGCGCTTCTCACAACTTAAAGCATCAATTTTCAGCAATGCAACCACAATTGTAAATGCTGACTCACTGTGTTGTATGGTGTGATAATTGAGATGAGGGGGTCCATTATTACTTATCTATATGGTAAGAAATACTTCGACGAAAGCTTTGAGAAACACTGATGTAGAAAATGTGATAAAATAATAACCAGAAACATTGATGAAACAACTTGGCAGAAAATCTGTATTGATGGTTTTTGTTGTAAACATTGAACAAGACACTTTGGAAATGGAAATGACTTTTATTCAAATTGTCCATGTGATTGGAAAACAGCGTGTGAGGGAACAGATGAAGGCCTCTTAGAGCACGTCAGCTGCGATTTCATCGTAGATTACATGTTCAAATCCAAGTGTTAAACCTTAGCCCACAACCTGCTACAAGAGAAAGTGTGCTACCTCCCATTGCAACAAGCCTGGCATCCAGAGTGGACTTTAAACGGTCAAATAATTTTGAGCCAAAGCTATTATTGTCACAATTTACACAAAACAGTTTAGACCTCATTAAATTCTCTTTGTAATCATACATAAACATTGCTGTTTACTCAGTTACATTGCTTTTAGTTTATTACTATTGCATTTAGTTTATTACTATCGCATTTGCAAATCTATGCATAAGCATGAAATGTTTAAATGAATATGAAAATCTTGCATTTCAAAAGTTTTGCATTGTATGCAGGCTAAAAATATTCAGGGTTGCTGAATCAAGGTGCATAGTTGCCTTGATGTGAAGAATATTTCTTCAACCTGCAAAAAAAATTTAAAATCTGTCAGAAAGAATTCTGATTTTCCTCATTTTCACCCTTTCTCTTCTGAAGGAACTGATTCAGGCTGGATTGTCTCAATAATAAAGCTTCTCTGCCTGGCAACTGTTTGAATATCATGGCATCGTTTCCAAACTTGCTGCTCACACAATGCATGTATGTATACAACCCAGAGGCTGTCTCTGAATATCACCACAAAGGTTTGTGCCTGATTGCGAAAGGAATTGAATGTGGGGTGTATGCACATGGAATTTTCATAGAATCCCCAGAGTGTGGAAATGAACCATTTGTCCCAACAAGTCCACATCGACCGACCCAAACCCATTCCCCAAACTAATGCACCTAACCTACTCAACCCTGAACAGTATGGGGCAATTTAGCATGGCCAATTCACCTAAACTGCACATCTTTGGACTGTGGGAGGAAACTGGAGCACCAGGAGGAAAACCCCACAGTGATGGGGGGAATGTGCAAAATCCACACACAGTCGCCCAAGGCTGGAATCAAACCCGGGTTCCTGGTGCTGTGAGGCAGCAGTGTTAACCACTGAGCCACCATGCCACCCAAAATCAGATCACGATGGAACTGCTGGATTGCAAAGTCCAATTTTTGAGACAAATGTTCTATTTGTGACTGAGATAGGTAGAGTGGTATTTCAAAGGTTCCTGGTGCCCACATAAAACAGAAGATAACACCCTTTGCAAAAGTGACGAGTGGGAATACTTCCCTAACTTCACAGTGCACCAGTTTATCCCCCTTCCCCAACATACTGCTGCTGCACAAACTCCCCTGTTTTGAAGTTAAAAATCACACAATACCAGGTTATAGTCCAACGGGTTTAACTGGAAGCACTAGTTTTCAGAGCGCTGCTCCTTCATCAGGTGGTTGTGGAGTACACAATTGTAAGACACAGAATTTATAGCAAACGTTTAAACAGTGTAAATACAGGGCATCTCCAAACCCTCTATTGAAGGAGGCAAGCTACGCGTGGAAGCTGTTTTCAGCCAAGCCAATTCATACTAATGTGGCACAAGGTCTATTTCTGATCTGGAATGAGGTCTCTTTGGGTATACATGATGCTGTCATTACTGGCTTTATCAAAAAATATCTCCTCATCAATTAATACATTTAGTGATTTGTACAGGAAAGCTGCTGACAGAGTTATTTATATTGGCAATGACAGAGGCTGGCAATCATTGGACTGTTCACCTCTGTCAATGCAGCAAATTGCTAAGCAGGTATTTGAGGTGAATTGATTAATAAATTGATTGAGTAGATATAAAGTAGTAATCTCCCTGCCTCTGGCTCAGAAAATCTGTGTTCAAGTCTCATCTGCCACAGAGATGTATCATAACACGTCTGAACAGGTTGATTAAAAATAATTATAAAGGTGGGACTGCGAGTTGAAAGTAGGTGTAAGACTGAGTAGTCAATAAACTATTAACTAAAACAGTCTTGGGATATCATTTCACACCAGAAAATGTAGTAGAAATGTCAACCTGTATTTTGTCTTTCCCAAGAAAAAAGCCAGATATGACCTTGGCATGTCACTTTACTAGAAACAAGATCAGCTGTAAAGTATTCTCAGAGAATGAGGCCGAGGTGGATACTGAAGAAGGTTTGGAAATTCTATTAACATTTCTGGATGCAATTTATATGGAAGATAATCTCTGAAATGTATATGACACATGATCAAACTTTGATAAATTTAGACATCAGCGTCGATAATCTGGAGAAGAATATATAAAAGAATGTAACAGATTATATGCAAGATTGCAGTGTTTCTACTTGGAGAATCCAAATGCAAGACTTTTCTTTAAAGTTTTGGCTATGCTGAGATGTCAGACGTGGATAGAGTGAACCAATGTCAGATTTTCAGAATGAAACACACTTTGGAACAGATGTCTAAAGCCTTAAAAATCCCTGGGAGTATATTCATTCCCAGCAAGGTTCAAGAGAGACATTCAGCAGGAACACCAAGATTGGAGAATTCAATGATAGCAGTAATTCAGGACTGTTCATACACACAGGAAGCACAAGGATCAAAGTAAAGTGGAAGGATTTAAGAGTTCTACTTTCAGGTTTGTGAATGAAAATATGTTGAAGTTGCTAAGGCAAAAGATGATTCCTTTTAAAACAGTTGGGATAAAACATGTTATCAGCACAATCACATTATAATGTGAAGTGCCCTCATTGTTGATCAGGCCATCTACAAAAAATGCTCAAATTAAACTGGCTATGGGAGACAACAAGACAACTGTCCTATGATGCTGGTGAATTTACAGTTTACACAATTTGGACATTATTATATTTCTTAACAAGACTTAACTTCTCTAATCAAAATTAAGCAGGTGATATTGGTATCAGGAGATAGCAGTGTCAAGGAGAGAAAAGGTTGATTATCTTAAAACTAAATCAGATGTTTGCACATCCATCTTCTCACAAAGGGGGCACCTTTTTCTCAGTCATCCCAGCACTAACGATTGTGTCTGCGCATCTCACGAGCCATTCGACAAATTTCCAATATGCCACAGCAGTTTGTCATCATTGCATCTTGACAGATGGTTCCCTGTACAATGGAGAAGCAAAGAGTTGAAGGGTCCAACTACTGTAGAGTAGCAGTCAATAAAACAACAAGAATGGCTATACTATCCAGTCAAAGCAGACAATTATTGATCAGCTGGAGGGGGAGGTGATAACCTTGTGATATTATTGCTGGACTGTTAATCCATAGAGCCAGGTAATGTTCTGGAGACCCAGGTTCACATCCTGCTATGGCAGATGGTGAAATTTGCATTCAATAAAAATCTGGAATTAAGAGTCTAATAATGACTATGACATTGCCGATTCTTGGGGAAAATCCATCTGGTTCACTAATGTTCTTCAGAAAAGGAGACCACCATTCTTACCTGGTCTGGCCTATCAGTGACTCCAGATCAACCGCAATGTGGTTGACAGTACCTATGATGAACAGTAAGTGCTGGCCTAACCTGCAGTGCCCTCATCCAGCAAAGAAATTTTTTAAAAATCATACTGAAACTCTACGGTCTTCAATTTGCATTTTGTCTTTCCATTTATTTATTCTGAGGATGTAACCTTGCTAGGATTTATTATCCATCCCTAATTACCCTTGAGAATGTGGTGCTGAGTTGCCTCCTTGAACCGTTGCAGTCCATTTAGTGTGTGAACACCCACAGTGCTGTTTGGGAGGGAGTTCCAGCATCTTGACTATTTGTGGTCTTTCCGGTTTATTGAGATCCAAGGGAGTTTTTCAAACATTGTTGGTATTTTAGACTGAAGCACCTTATTTTATACCATTTCTCCTTCACCAATGCTCCGGTGTGCTGCTGAGTCATTTTTCACGTTCCATATCTATTGCACATCTCCACCTCCCATAGCTCCCTTCTTCTATAGCTTCAATCATTTTCCTGAATGAAGGAATGAGTGGGCGAGAGGAAGGTAGCTGGTTTAAGCACATTCTTGACGTTAACCCTACTTGATTTTTCAGAACGTTCTTCCACAAAGTGGGTTAGCTCTTACCAATGCAATATTCTTTCTGATGAAGGGTGTTTGGGGTTGAAAGCTATGTCCTAGGTGAAATAGGATGTAATGGTGGTGAACAACCTGAAATAATCAGTGATCGGGAAAGAGACGATGTCAGATACGATGATGTGGCAGAGGCCGGAGAACATGATTATGGTCTTCTCAATGTTTAACTGAAGGAAACCATGACTCAACTAAGTCTGGATGTGGAACAATTGATCTGAAAGATCAGAGGCCAGGCAGGAGTTGAGAGGTATAATACAAAACTGGGTGTTATTAATCGAACATTGGTAGTTGTTCCCATTTCTGTACTTCATATTGATAAGGGCAGGATGTAAATGGGGAAATAATGGATCCAAGGGACACTCCAAATTTGAGGGATTGGGTTGGAAAGACAATTGTTAGTAGAGATTCTCTGATTAAGTTTGGGTGAAGATTTGTAGCTCGGGTGCTCGTTGTTGTGGTTCTGTTCGTCGAGCTGGAAATTTTTGTTGCAAACGTTTCGTCCCCTGTCTAGGTGACATCCTCAGTGCTCGGGAGCCTCCTGTGAAGCGCTTCTGTGGTGTTTCCTATAAATGCCGGAGGAAACACCATAGAAGCGCTTCACAGGAGGCTCCCAAGCACTGAGGATGTCACCTAGACAGGGGACGAAACGTTTGTAACAAAAATTTCCAGCTCGGCGAACAGAACCACAACATTCTCTGATTATGATTGAAAGAGAGAACAAGTCCTACCAAGCTTGACAATGGTGGATACTTCTGTTCTGGTCATTTTGGCGCAATGAGAAGTGTGAAAAACTGATTATTTTGATTCAAGGAAGGATTTATAGAGTGGGTGGACATGGATCTTGGAAGATGGTGAAAAGGAAAGACAGGTCGGAGATAAGTCACAAAGATAGACTGATGAAGGTTTTTTCCTCAGGGATGGTAATGATGGCTGCTTTAAAACAGAAATGAATATTGCCTGACCACAGAAAACCAATTATGTTACCAGCTAGTATGGGAGCAAAAGTTTAGTGGGAATGGGGTTAACTGAGTGGGAGACCACTCATACAAATGGGTTGAGGGACTAGAAAAGATAGAAGAGAAATTCAAGGGCAATTGCAGATCAGAAGTATTGACATTAATGGTCTCTTTCGTGGCCTTGCCATGGAAACAACTGTTTCAGAGAGAAAATAAATAGATCATACACCTACCTGGATGCCATATGTAAGGCGCATATGGGTGCGCAGTGCAGTCATACCTCCAGGTAAACAACCCAGACAGCAACTTTCTCCATAAGCACTAGCCACATAACATCCCAGACAAAATGGGCAGAAGAGACCACCACAGCCTGTGAAAATAAACATTATTATTAATGTATTTTCCATCCCGTAGATCAAGCCTTCCCATATTATTTCACCAGGAACACCCCATTCCAATGGCTCAGAATTTACGTGACTCTTGGGTGGGGTGAGTACAAGAATTGTTGAGTGGTTGATGGTTGATGAGACAGGTTTCAGCGATTTACAAGGTATAGAGTGTAGAGGACAGGAGTTGATCACCCCACACCTCCTTCATCTTCCTACTTTTCCCTTCTAAGAAGCAGGACTTGGGTAATTAAAGCTAGTTAGACACCCCCAACACGCAACAAAACATTTTATGCACACCAAAACAAATCACTGGAGAAACTCAGCAGGTCTGGTAGCATCTGTCGAGAGAAAACCGAGTTAACATTTTGAATCCAGTGACCCTCTGAACATTTGTTGGCCAGTTCCATGTGCCTGAAGAAGGCAGATATGGTCCACCACCATCAATTAACATAGTTTGTACGCTCTAGCACTTTTGATGAAAGATTTAGAAAGGACCTGAGGGGGTAACATTTTTTTCACTCAGATTATGGTGTGTGTACAGAACAAGGTGCCATTGGGAGTGGTGAAGGCTGGTACAATGACAACGTATTAAAAGAATCTGGACAGGTATATGAATTGGAAGGGTTTAGAGGGATATCAGCCAAATGCCAGCAAATGGGACTAGGCCTGATTGGAATGTCTGGTGGGTGTGGACGAGTCGGACCAAAGGGTCTGCTTCCGTGTGGTATAACTCTATGATTCTATGAGTCCATGGATAGTTTGCGAAAGCACATCAAAGGTAGTTAATCACATTAATGTGGGTTTGGAATCAACTGATCAGGAAAGAACAAGGAGTTTACTTCCTAAATACATCAGTGAAGCGGTTAGGTCATATGGTTTTTAGTGATACCAGCTTTATCATTTCCAGACTTTTAAAACTGAATTTATATGCTCCTGGGTGACAACAATAGTCTTTTCATCTGCTTCCACAGCTCTACCCATCTCCAGAAAACTGTCAATTCCTCCCACTGTGGAGTTTTTACTTTGTTTTAATCTTCTCTTCCAAATGCAAATTTGTGATTTGGCTCTGTTCTATCGGAATGCCCACTTGACCTCACCCAACTGTCCATCAGACTTGTATCAGCCTTTTTTCTATGACTGTCAACAGCTTAAAGGGGTATCTCACACAAGCCCAGTTGCTGTTTCACACATACGTAACTTCAGCAAAGAGTGTTCTACTCTCTGCAGAACTTCTACCATTCTCTTGGTGGGATCACCTCATCCAATGTGGGTCGGGATTCAAACTCTGGTGTTGCAGATGTGTCTCACTAAGCTGTCAAGGATCCTCTGAATAATTCCAAGTTGCTCCCCTAAAGCTGGAGAAAAGAAGCAGCTTTCAACTGAGTCAGATTCTCAAGGATCAATGTGGCGCAAACGAGATGGGCCTTCTTGCTGATCTCCCACCTCCAAAACCACACTTTGCCACATCATCCATTCTGTTTATCTGGGAGTGCTGAACGTTGGACATCAGAGGTGGAGCTTAAGCATTATTGAACTATCTTGGTGAAATATGAGAGACAAGTCTCCTGCCACGGTAGCACAGTGGTTAGCACTGCTGCCTCACAGCACCAGGGTCCCAGGTTCAATTCCAGCCTCGGGCAACTGCCGATGTGGAGTTTGCACATTCTCCCTGTGTCTGCGTGGGTTTCCTCCCACAGTCCAAAGATGTGCCGGTCAGGTGAATTGGCCATGCTAAATTGTCCATAGCGTTAGGTGCGTTAGTTGGAGGGCGGGGGTTACTCTTCGGAGGGTTGGTGTGAACTTGTTGGGCCAAAGGGCCTGTCTCCACACTGTAGGGAATGGAATGGAATTGAATCTAATCTTAAAGTGGGCGGCACGGTGGCACAGTGGTTAGCACTGCTGCCTCACAGCGCAGAGACCTGGATTCAATTCCCACCTCAGGCGACTGACTGTGTGGAGTTGCACGTTCTTCCCGTGTCTGCGTGGGTTTCCTCCCACAGTCCAAAATGTGCAGGTTAGGTGAATTGGCCATGCTAAATTGCCTGTAGTGTTAGGTGAAGGGGTAAATGTAGGGGAATGGGTCTGGGTGGGTTGCGCTTTGGCGGGTCAGTGTGGATTTGTTGGGCCGAAGGGTCTGTTTCCACGCGTAAGTAATTTAAATCTAAAGACATTTTCATTGTAAGAAATGAAACTGAGATATGTCTATGCAGGTGTTCACTGAGGACTTCCTCTTTTATAATTGGAAGTGAAAGCTCATAAATTGGTTTATTTAGAACATAGTCCTCCCAGATTAGATATGAATTAACACCTGGGGATATGCAACACAGGAAATGCCCCTCTTCTGCCTCCCTCATTCCTAACCTCACAGTTTGCATCTGCCAACAACCTAATTAAAGTGAACATTGTCATTTCCCAACCCAACAGTCATTTTGTCTCTCTGAGTAAGGTTGTCAAATCTAACATTTAAATTACAGTTGCTTCTGATGGTGAATCAGCGCACAGTGGAATCTATACTCCATACACGGTAAAATAAACAGGCCAGAGAATTTCCCACAGCAAACCCTGATTATTTCAAAACACAGCCCAAGCAAAAAATTCTGCTCATCAAAATTAAGAAATGAGGAACAAAAAACAATACTTTTGTACAATACCTTTAATGCACTAGCACAATAAGAGCACTTCAGATGAGTATTATATGAGACAAAATTTAGCACCGAATCCCAGTCATGTGGTTGCAGTGATAATGTCACTAGAATGGTAATCCACAGTACCAGGGTGCTGTTCTGGCACCATAGGCCCTTATCACACCACGGAAGAATTGAATTCAAATTTTGCAAATGTCAAGCTAATTGTTTACTTTAGGGAAGACAGTCCACTGTCCTTGTGTTGCCTGGCCTACATGTGACTCCAGATCCACAGCAATTCAATTGACCCACAACCACCTTCTGAAATGGTCTAGAGATCAATTAAGGTTAGTGAGCAAATGGTGACCTTTATAGTGAATCCCACGTTCCACGAAAGAAAAAAATATATAAATTAGACGTTAGGATAGGTGATCAGGAGTGTGGCACATTTTAAGGAGTGTGTTGAAGGAAGCGGGAATGGTAGGCAAATGGAGAGATTGAAGAAGAGAATTTCCATACTAAGAATTCTCAGCTCCAGTAGAACACTTAGAAACAGGATAATGAACCAGAATCTTCATGCACTGGTTTTTAACATTTACTGTAAAGTCAAAGAGATATTGATCCCAATAGAGGTGATCCCAAATAGAGATGTATAAGATTACAAAAGGCATGAACAGGGTGAATAGAAAATAGCTGTTCCTCTAAGTCAAAGGGTTGACAACAAGGAAGCATAACTTATTGAAAGGCATGAAATTTAGAGGGAATTTGGAGAAAATCTTTTTCACCTGGAAGGTTTTTAGATTAGATTAGATTAGATTACTTACAGTGTGGAAATAGGCCCTTCGGCCCAACAAGTCCACACCGACCCGCTGGAGCGTATACCACCCAGACCCATACTCCTACGTTTACCCCTTCACCTAACACCATGGGCAATTTAGCATGGCCAATTCACCTAACCTGCACATTTTTGGATTGTGGGGGGAAACTGGAGCACCCGGAGGAAACCCACGCAGACACAGGGAGAATGTGCAAACTCCACACAGAGAGTCGCCTGAGGCGGGAGTTGAACCCGGGTCTCTGGCGCTGTGAGGCAGCAGTGCTAACCACTGTGCCACCGTGCCGCCCACCCACCACCGTGCCGCCCACCAGGTTCTGGAGGTCTGGAATGTACTGTCTCTGGTTATGGGAATGTACTGTCTCTGGTTATGGGGGGGGGGGGTGGTTGCAGTTGTAAAGGGAAACCTCACAATCTTTAAACAGTACTTGGATGAGCACCTTACGTGTTATAACATTCAAGGCTATGGGTCTAGCACGGGAAAGTCTATGTAGGTAGTAGTCTATTTTCACAGTACAGTCTTGATGGGCCAAAGGGCCTTTTGTGAACTGTACGATTTGATGATTCTAACAGTTGATTCAAAGGTTAGACTTCAAAACAGACTTGTCATGAATACAACTGCAGGATTTTAGCAAATTTCCATTACCACAAAAACCCGAGTGGAGGCCGGGCGATGGCACAGACTGGGTTGGAAGGACTGTTGGTCTGAATTCCTTATTTCCCTATTTTCTAATTTATTCCTATAATCTGTAATCATGGATGTGTTTTTCAATTTTTTTTCCATAAGAACTTGTCCTGAAGAACTGCACCTAGGTACCTAAAATGGTATTGTATGTGGTGACTTGTAAACGTTTCACTGTACTCATGTGAGTACATGTGACAATAAAGCTCATTCAATTCAATCCAAAAGTGTAAAAACCTTATTCATTCAACAAAAATGGTCAATTTGTTTTTCTTTATTATTGTTAACTAGACCAAAATACACTTTTACCAGACGTTTGAATAAACTCAAAAATAACATTTATTACAGAAAAATATATTCTTCAACAAGTGCCAAACTGGTTATCATTTAAGCTACCACACAAATTTATTTACTACCTCCGAAACATACACCACACACACAGATAGGAAAATATATGTAAACACACACACACACAAAGACCACAGCACAACAACTGCATGTGGAAAATCTCTGTGGTTCAAGAGTCCAAACTACAAGGGTGAAATTAAGTGACTTTCTCACAGTTCCTTCAGTTTCTTGTTGACAAGTTAATATTGCTATCAGTTTTTGAATAATGGGAAATCACCAGATCACATTTCAGATTCAGAAAATCATAGAGTCATAGATTCATTAAGTCATATAGCGTGGAAACAGACTCTTCAGTCCAACCAGTCTATGCTGAACATAATCCCAAACTAAACTAGTCCCACCTGCCTGCTCCTGGCCCATATCCATCCAAATCTTTCCTATTCATGTACTTATCCAAATGTCTTTTAAATGTTGTAATTATTCCCACATCCACTACTTCCTCAGAAAGTTCATTCCACACGCGAACCACCCTCTGTGTAAAAAATCTGCCCCTCATAGTCTGTTTTAAATCTGTCTCCTCTCACCTTAAAAATGTGCCTCCACTCTTGAAATCCCCCATCTGAGGGAAAGGACAACTACCATTTAGTCTACCTATACCTCTCATTATTTTATAAACTTCTATCAGGAGCCCTGTCAATGAGAAACAGATTAGAACCTTGACACTTGGAGCCTTATCGGGTTTTTTTTCAAGCCACTTCACTGAGAGAAATGTTAGAATGCTGCTTTTTGTTTGAAGCTCTCAGTCTTGAAGACTGAGTGATACCGTACTGTATCCTTCCAGACTTCTCTGGGAACTGCCCACAGCTACTCAGTGTACGGTAGAACATAGAACATAGAACATAGAAGAATACAGCGCAGTACAGGCCCTTGGGCCCTCGATGTTGCGCCGATCCAAGCCCACCTAAACTACACTAGTGATACCGTACTGTATCCTTCCAGACTTCTCTGAGAACTGCCCACAGCTACTCAGTGTACGGTGAAAAGAAACACTCATTCCCTCAATCAAGGAACAGTTAAAGCGATAAAACTCCACCCATATCTCTCTCTAAAAGTTCAATGAACACTGCTTTCCAAAATCACTAGAGTTTGGTAAACATCAAATAGATCATAGTTTCCTTTAACATTTTGATTTTGCAGTTTCAATCAATCGTCTAATAATTTCTTTGCAACCTAGTATTGTCTGAATGGCTATTTCCAGTTCTCAATCTATAAATGTATGCATTCTGAACAGCACTGGCTAATTATTGTGTTATTTCTCAAAGACAAGTCTAAGAATGACCCTGGACTGAGTGCCTCCACTCTTTAACATTTAGAATCAGGGGATTTTTAATATGGGTCCCATGTCTAGTCCCCACAGTCTGAAATTCTCTCCCAAAACCTGTCTCTCCAAAGCCTACACTTTGAGACTTTTTTTAATCACCTGTGCTAATGGCTCTTTTACTTTGGCTCCATGTCAATTGTTGACTGAAGTGCCTGCGGATATTTTATGAAATGTGGTTGGTTTTATTTTTTTCCTTTGGGAAGGATTCTCAGGATAATGCTCACACCATTTAATTGTCTAATGAACTTTCCTTCTGTGCCTGGTCAGCTAATGAGTGGGAATTTAACCTATAGCTTTGAGTCAGAAGCAGTGGCACTATGCACGGAATGATTTCCCATGATGAGGCTGTGACTGGATCCTTTGGAAGCTTGCCCTTTTATGTTTGAAGATCCAACTGGGGACAGACTGAGTACCAAATATCTGCCCATAACTGACAATCTCATGTGAAAAGCTCTCACCTGTACTTTTGTTATCTTCCCTGATTCAAAGTTGATGGAAAGAGTGGCTTATAAAGGCAATTTGAACTCAATTGCTGCAAATACCCAATGAAGAATGAATTGATGAGGAGACTTACAGATAGTCATGTCATCACAAATGTTGCATGCTCCTGTGCTCCACTGTCCATTTCCTGCTGGTATCCCAGATCCAGGCTGCTGAATAATGACTGTCGTTGATGTCATGATTAAAATTAATGGCTCTGATGTCTTTCAGTAGAGAAGAGATACAGATGGGCTGCAAAATATAACAGATTAGAGCAATAAGCAAACAGATTCCCTCAACATCTCACTTTGAAACTAAATGACTGCAGTGAAGACAAGTTAATGGGTTCTCTCTTTGCTGGAACTATTTTATGATTTTATGTAACTCCCTACAGACCTGAATAGCCCTACTAGACTGTGCTGTGTTAGTTGCTTTCCTCTAGGTCAGCAGATGATACCATAAACTCTGGCATTGACCTGTGAAGCACTGGAATCTCACATTGCATAATCCAATGGAAAATTATAGTCAATAAAAAGAGTTTGGGCCTTGAGCAACTGATGCTCTTGTAAATCACAGCAGGGAAGGAGAAGCCCTTGCCCTTGTGGGCGGCACGGTGGCACAGTGGTTAGCACTGCTGCCTCACAGCACCAGAGACCTGGGTTCAATTCCCGCCTCAGGCGACTGACTGTGTGGAGTTTGCACGTTCTCCCCGTGTCTGCGTGGGTTTCCTCCGGGTGCTCCGGTTTCCTCCCACAGTCCAAAGATGTGCAGATCAGGTGAATTGGCCATGCTAAATTGCCCGTGGTGTTAGGTGGGGGGTAAATGTAGGGGTATGGGTGGGTTGCGCTTCGGCGGGGCGGTGTGGACTTGTTGGGCCGAAGGGCCTGTTTCCACACTGTAAGTAATCTAATCTAATCTAATCTAATCTAATCTAAAGTCATCAATACATTCATGATTAAATTGACCTCACAAAAAAGATCAGTTTCTGAGCCTGCTCCACTTAACAGAAGGAGAGATTTCTTGAAAGTAGGACCATGGATTAAAATAATATTTGAATTGGAAATAGAAAGATTGATTTCTGTATGTGGGTGATGGATAGACACTATTAATTTATGAGGAATTGAAGAAGTAAGATGATTAGAATCTGGTCATATGGAAAACAGAATTATGTGCTTTACTTCTAAGGAGGTGAAAAATAGAAATAGAATAGAAATTCTAGTAAACATAAATGCAAGAGATTAGTTGAAGCTTACTGGTCAGTCCAGATACAGTGACCATGAAGATCAAAGGAAATATCTGTATTTTTTCGCCAAAATCGAAGAATTTATTGGTGGTATTGAGAAGAGTTATTCTCAATTAATTACAATCATTTTAATGAGTGACTTAGACACTAAAATCAGTAAAGGACCATTAGGAAGGCTTGTCATTACAAACATATAAAGTAGGCCCCTTGTGCCTGCTCTGTTTTTCAATAAGCTCATGGCTGATCTGTTTGTTTCCAATTTCAAGTTTCCATCTACTCCCAATAAGCTTTGATCCCTTGCCTAACAAGAATGTATTTACCTCCACCTTAAATACATTCAATGACTCCAGCTCAATCACCTGTCAAGGCAAAAAGTTCCAAGATTAAGTAATACTTTGCATTTTCATTCTTCCTGTAAAAGTGAACTATTTCACATTTTCCCACATTCTAATTTACCTGCCAGATATTTGCTCACTCTTTTAATCTTGTTATGTCCTCTTCACAATATACTCTCATACATACCTTTAGGCCATCTGCAAATTTAGCCACTATGTCTTCACTCCCATCATTTAAGGCATTAGTATTAATTGTAAAATGCTGAAGCCCCAGAACAGACTCCTGCACAACTGTAATTATTCAGCAGTCAGGTCTTGGGATATCAGCAGGGAGTGGGAAGTGGAGTACATGAGTATGCAATGTTTGTGATACTCATCCTAGGCTGCCAATCATAAAAAAGGTCCATTTTTGCAAACACTGATTTACGTAGCCAGCTGACCTATTCTTGCTGGTATGTAAATTCCTGCCACTTGATCTCCAACTCTGTACAATAACCTTTTCTGTGACACCTTCCCAAGTGTCTTCTGGAAGCTAAATTCTGATACATCAACAGGCTGCCCTCTATCCACAGCGCATGCCATTCAACAAGCCCCAATAAATTGGTTAAACATGATATTCTGTTCAGAAAACCATGCTGACTCTTTCAGATTATCTTGATTTTATTCATGTGTGTCTTACCTATAATCACCTTTTCTTATTTTATACTCCTAAGTTCTCTTATGTACAACTCAGTGACTTTCCTACTACAAGATCTGTGTGAGTTTTACTTTTTATTTCTTTTTTTCTTTTCGCTAGCACCAGTAATCCTCTTTGTAGCCAGTTCAATATTTACATGTAAAGCCCGTTATAGACATGGCTCGAAGTTCCTTGATTATTGAATCTAGCACTTTTCACATGCAGATATCAAGCGAACTGGCTTTTAGCTTTCTGTTTTCTGCCTCTTTTAAGACCACAGGAAATAGGAACAGGACCACACTGCTCAGCCAGTTGATCCTGCTCAGCCATTCCATAGAATGATGGTTGATCCTCCATTCCTCACAACCACTTTCCGCCTTCTCCATAACCTTTGATTCCCCTATTAATCACGATTCTGTCTATCTCTGCATCTGTCATGCATTTGTCCACTCATTCAGCTTGTGCAAACCACACTGCAACATCTCTGCATCCTCCTCACAGCTCACCCTTCCACCTAACTTTGTGTTATCTGCAAATGTTAAGATATTGCATTTAGTTTCCTCATCTAAATCATTAATGTATATTGTGACTAGCCGGGATCCTAGTAATGATCTCCTGTGGTACACCACTAATCGCTGCCTGCCATTCAGAAAAAAGACCCATTTATGTTGCAGCAAGTTTTCCTTACTCTTGCACTCCAACCCCCTTGAAATAAGGGCTACCATTCCATTAGACCTCCTGATTATGCACTGCACGTGTTCTAGCTTTCTGTGTTTTGTGCAGAAGTAAATTCAAGATCTCCAAGTCACTTTGTGTTGCAGCTTGTTGCAGGTTTTCTCCATTGAAATAATACTATGTTCTTTTGTCTCCCTTTCAAAATGAACAACTTTATATTTTCCCACATTATCCTCCATTTGCCAACTGTATGCTCACTTACTGACTCGATCAATATTTTTCTGTAAACTGTTTGTATCCCTCTGTTAACCTGCCTTTCCACCTATTTTTATGTCATTACAAATTTGGCTACAGTACATTCACTTCCTTCCTCCAAGTCATTAATACATATTGTAAACAATATGGAGTTTCATTTGTTACTTTTCAGTCTGATTGCAATTTTTTTCAGCATCTAATGAATTTTGGAAAATTAATGTCAGTGAATTTACTAATTCTGTAGCCACCTCTGAAATTAGGATCCAAGGACTTGTCAGCCTGCAGCTCCACATCAGTTTAGATCAGAGTGGTGCTGGAAAAGCACAGCAGGTCAGGCAGCATCCCAGGAGCAGGAAAATCGACGTTTCGGGTAAAAGCCCTTCAACAGGATTGGAGGCAGGGTGCCTGCAGAGTGGAGAGATAAATGAGAGGGGGGTGGGGAGAAAGTAGCATAGAGTACAATAGGTGGATTGGGGAGGGGATGGAGGTGATAGGTCAGGGAGGAGGGTGGAGTGGATAGGTGGGAAGGGAGATTGGCAGGTAGGACTGGTCATGAGGACAGTGCTGAGCTGGAAGGTTGGAACTGGGGGGAGAGGAAATGAGGAAACTGGTGAAGTCCACATTGATGCCCTGGGGTTGAAGTGTTCCGAGGCGGAAGATGAGGTGTTCTTCCTCCAGGCATTGGGTGGTGAGGGAGTGGCGGTGAAGGAGGCCCAGGACCTGCATATCCTCGGCAGAGTGGGAGGGGGAGTTGAAATGTTGGGCCACGGGGCGATGGGGTTGATTGGTGTGGGTGTCCCGGAAATGTTCCCTGAAGGGCTCTGCAGGGAGGCATCCAGTCTCCCCAATGTAGAGGAGACCGCATTGGGGGCAACGGATACAATAAATGACATTGGTGCTTGTGCAGGTGAAACTTTGATGGATGTGGAAGGCTCCTTTGGGGCCTTGGATGGAGGTGAGGGAGGAGGTGTGGACGCAGGTTTTGCAATTCCTGCAGTGACAGGAGAAGGTGCCAGGAGGGGAGGGTGGGTTGTAGGGAGGCGTGGACCTGACCAGGTAGTCACTGAGGGAACGGTCTTTGTGGAAAGCAGAAAAGGGTGGGGAGGGAAATATATCTCTGGTGGTGGGGTCAGTTTGGAGGTGGCGGAAATGTTAGCGGATGATGAGGTTTATGCGAAGGTTGGTAGGGTGGCAGGTGAGGATGGGGGCGTTCTGTCCTTGTTATGGTTGGAGGGGTGGGGTTTGAGGGCGGAGGTGCAGGATGTGGATGAGATGCATTGGACGGCATCTTCAACCACATGGGAAGGGAAATTGTGGTCTTTAAAGAAAGAGGCTATCTGGTGTGTTCTGTGGTGGAACTGGTCCTTCTGGGAGCAGATACGGCGGAGGAATTGGGAATACGGGATGGCATTTTTGCAGGAGGTAGGGTGGGAAGAGGTGTAATCCAGGTAGCTGTGGGAGTTGGTGGGTTTATAAAGAATGTCAATGTCAAGTTGGTCGTCATTAATGGAGGCGGAGAGGTCCAGGAAGGGGAGGGAGGTGTCAGAGATGATCCAGGTGAATTTAAGGTCGGGGTGGAATGTGTTGGTGAAGTTGATAAACTATTCAACCTCCTTGCGGGAGCACGAGGTGGCGCCAATGCAGTCATCAATGTAGTGGAGGAAGAGGCATCACTGGGGCTGTCAGCTTTCTTTGTTCTGTCTCCCTGGTAATTTGTAATTTCACCAAATTCCCTCTTCCTTCCATCTCCTAATTTAAAGCCATTACTACATTGTTTTTGTACCCTCTATAATGAATCCAGAAGAAAAATACTTATTAATTTCATTTGCTATTTCCTTATTACCTGTTATTACCTACACATTCTCATTCTCTGAAGATCAATACTCATTTTGCTTACTCTTTTCCTTTTTAGATACCTGTAAAATTTGTTTTTACATTCCTGTCACACTCCAATTTCTTTCTCCTAATTATCTTTTTAGTTATTATCTTTTATTCTTTGTGTTTGGACAAACCATCTGAAACGCCACTCCTTGTGCAATTATGCACTTTTTTAAAGCTTGATCCTTTTGTCTTTAGTTAACCATTGGTGATGGTCCGCCCCTTAGAAATGTTCATCATATTTGAAATATATTTATTCTGAGTATACTGAAATATTCCATTAAATATCTTCCACTGCTTCTGTGTTAATCTGTCTCCTAGCCTTATATCTTAATTCATTTTAGCTCTCGCTCAGTTCAAAATACCAATTCTAGAACCACTCTTCCCCCTTTCAAGCTAGGTGTAGAATTCAATCGAATTGTACTTCCTGTTATCTAGGGATGCCGTTACTCTGTAATCATTTTATAATCCCGTCACATTACACATTGTCAAATCTATGCTTTCATAGGTTCCAGAACCTTTTGCCCTAAGAAACTATCTCAAAAGAATTCTGTAAACTCCTCAATCAGGTTGTCATTGCAAATCTGATTTTTTTCAGTTGAATATAAATTAAAATCACCCCATGATTATTGCCTCCTTTTGTCTCTCAATACTTTTCTGGCATTCTTCACCCGACATGAAGATTACTGTTTGGGGTCGGCAGGCTATTCCCAGTAGAATTCTTTAACGTACACTAAGACTATGAGAGATAGGAACAGGACTCAGCAGAGCCTGTTCCACCTTTCAGTAGGATCATTGCTGATTCAACTTTCCTCACATCCACTTTCTCCTGCCCTTTTCGTATGACCCTTGATTCCCCGACGGATCAATAATCTATCTAGCTCAGTCTTAAATATGCACAAGGATTCTGCCCCTATAGTTCTCTGTGGCAAGGAATTCCAAAGACTCTCAATCCACTGAGAGCAGTAATTCCTCCTCATCTCCATCTTAAATTGGTGCCCCTTTAATCTGAGACCATGCCCTCTGGTCCTACACTCTCCCAAAATGGGAAACATACTCTCAGCATTTACCCTGTCAAACCACTAAAGAATTCTATATGTTTCAATGAGATCGCCTCTCATTCTTCAAAATCCCAGTGTTTATGCTTTCCTCATTAGACAATCCTTCCATACAAGGGATCATACTAGTGACCCTTCTCTGAACTGCCTCCAGTGAAAATGTATCTTTCCATAAAAAAAGGGAATAGAAATACTCACAGTACCATCAGATATGGTTTCACCAGCGCTCTTATATATTTGTACAATTTTGTGAAGAAAGTTATATGATGATGACAAACACTTTCTCTAAGGAACCATTCTGAAGATTATGCATGTGGCAAAGTCAAAGCCATGTGTTTAGAAATCAAATAAATTCTACGATGGTGGAACAGAGATAAGTTATCTCTTTGTAGCATAAATTAAATAGAAACTGCAAATTCCAGAAAAGGAGATGGGCACCAGTTGGATTGCCATGGTGAAAAATGAAACCATCAGAGAGACATTCACTCATAATGTAAGAAATAAGTCTAAATGTCTTAGGATTCAGAAGCAGATAACATTCTCAGAATAAGCAATAGAAAGTGAACAGCATGATAGAGAGCATCTAATATGCTGCTGACTCTATGGCAAATATTAAGATAACGTTGCTACAGTCATATCAGACCATACAGCATAAAAAATAGATGACTGTTTGTGGTTTAACCCAAGGGTTATCATGCGTCAGGTTAGGGGAGTTGGTGAGAAGGAGCGTCCTTTATGGTAACCTCAGCCAATGTGGGAACTGAACCCATGCTACTGGTATCCCTCTGCAGTACAAATCAGCCACTCAAATGGAAACAAAATTCACCGTCACGGAGAAGAAAATGTGACAAAGAGTAAATGACAGATGAAATAAGGTTGAGAGAAAGGAGAAAGAAATAACTTATCAGATTCAGGTATACTGAAATTGAGACAAAATTAAAGAGTACATGTAGACACCTAAAGATAAATGGTGTGATTAGATTAGATTAGATCACTTACAGTGTGGAAACAGGCCCTTCGGCCCAACAAGTCCACACTGACCCACCGAAGCGCAACCTATCCATACCCTTACATTACCCCTTCACCTAACCTGATGAGGAGTGTGATGACGTATTTGAGCTGTAAAGAAACCATAAAAACTGAGAGTTAAGTACCAGAAAGTGAAACCTTTGACAGATAGAAAAAAGGGAATAGAAACAGATACTGTATGCTTGAAAGGCAGCAATGGTAAAATATTGTTTGAAATAAATGCAGTTGTAAAAAGATAGACAGAATTTATACAATGATCCGAACTAAGGGAGTCCTCAAGATGTAGAGGCAAACGATGACCAAACCGTTGCAACAGCAGAGGTGTAGAATGCTTTAAAATGGATGAATACAGGAAAAGCTCCAGACATAGATAAAGTAAAACCAGAATATCTAAAATTCCTTGTAGAAACAGAACTAGAAATTACAACAGAAATTTGTGAACAAATATAAACCAGAGGACACATTCCAAGTGATTTAAGGCATTCATTATTTGTTACGTTATCCTAGAAAACTTCTCACACCAGCTGAGGTTACCTTGTTAGGTCTCACCTTCTCAAACTTGTCGCTCACCTGAGCCATTGTGACCGTCTGATTAAACCATCACCAATTGTCTCTTTTTAATGAGAGTGCAGCCCTTGGATCCACTGGGGTTATGGCGTCTTTACCTTGTGAGACTAGCTATATTTAGAGTAATTTTTGTCAGTGTAGACATGATGGGTTGAATGGCCTCTGCTGTACTATATGATTGTATGTAACCCAAAGAAATAGAGTACAATCATTTTATATCCCTAACCTGGATGAGTCATCTCATTAAATTCATTGGGAGTAACACATTTGAACAAAGAATTGGTGAAACACAGTCTGGATTTAGATCCAAAGCAGAAACAAATAGAATAGTTAATCTGAGAACAATCTTTGATAAATGTCTAGACATAAACATACATGCTTCAGAAGCTATGAAAAGCAATTGATCACTTTTGTTATTAAAAGTTATTGACATGTTGCTAAAAATATGACATTGACAGGAAAGATGTGAGATTTATCCAAATTTATACACTGGAACTAAGTAGCGAGATCATCTCAGCTTTGTTTCAAATGAAGAGAGGAGTATGACAAGATTGTGTACAATGTTAAAAATCACACAACACCAGGTTATAGTCCAACAGGTTTAATTGGAAGCACAAGCTTTCGGAGCACTGCTCCTTCAACCATCTGATGAAGGAACAGCGCTCCGAAAGCTAGTGCTTCCAATTAAACCCGTTGTAATATAACCTGGTGTTGCGTGATTTTTAACTTTGTCCACCCCAGTCCAACACCGGCATCTCCAAATCAAAATTGTGTACAGTTGCCAATTGATTCAATCTGTACATAGAATAAATATTCAAAGAATGTGGTGTACTTCCAGGGTAGAAATTGGACGCAAGGACATAGCAAAGCTGTGGTATATTCAGGACACAGTGCTACTTAGAAATCAGAAGAGGATATTGTGGATCAAGTGAAATTAGGAAGTTTAGCATATAGTCTGAGTATGAGCAACAAAAAATCAAAAACAACAGTGGTTAGAAAGGATACATTGGAATAAACTACAGTGAAGATTGGTGTGGATGGTGTCAGTAGTTAAATTTGTATACTTTGAGCGAATGAGAAGAGAACATTGCAGATTTGATGCAGATGTTAGAAGCAGGATGGTGGTGGACAGAAGTACTTTTGTGACAATGAAGGATGTGTGCACAACAAGAAAACTCAATCACAACAGAGTTCTTGCTGCTCAGTCAACAGCATAAAATCCACCGTTTTCCAACCCTTTTCAAATTTGAGGCACAGTCATATAAAACTTCAAACATCAACTTGTTTTCTCTCTCCACAGTCAGTGCCAGACCAGCTGAGTTTCTCCACATTTTCTGAGTTTATTTCAGATTTCAAGGACCCACAGTGTTTTGTTTTTATCTGTGTTTAATTCATTGTCTCTTTTCTTCCAGTTACACCTACCTTGAAGAAATTTTTATTCTTCTCCCCAAAACCATTTCCAATATAAACTTTAGGCTTTTTCATTTTCATTGCTTTCTGTTTCCCTCCAGGTACTTGATAAAATATTTGCCAAAACCCACTTTCATAGCCGAATCTCCCCCCTCAGTGACTGTCTCTGGCTCATACTCACCTCACACAAATTTAAAATGAACTTTCATGTTTTGTATTTCAAACCCACCCAGATTACAGATTTGCTCTGGGAACCCTCACAATCTGTTCTCTGTCAACAGCATGAAACCCCTCAGTTTTCCAACCTCTTTCAAATTTGTGGAAGTTCATATCGGACTCAAAAAGCTAACTGGTTATCTCTCCACAGGGGCTGCTAAACCAGCTGAATTTCTCCAGCATTTTCAGTTTAGATTTATTATGCAAGAATACTCAACACAAAATTGGCTTGATGGGAGAGGGCAGAGGGTAGTGGTGGATAGTTGCTTTTCAGACTGGAGGTCTGTGACCAGTGGTGTTTCTCAGGGGTTGGTGGGGGGTCCACTGTTGTTTGTCATTATTCTAAACAATTTAGATAAGACTTTAGATGGCATGATTAGTAGGTTTGCAGACGACTCCAAAATTGATGGTATAGTGGAAGGTTATCTAAGATTACAAAGGGATCGTGTTCAATTGGGCCAATGGGCTGAAGAATGGCAGATAGATTTTAATTTGAAATAAAGCGCTGTTTTGCATTTTGGTAAAACTAACATGAGAAGGATTTATGTAGTCAATGGTAGGGCTCTGGGGAGTGTTGTTGAACAGAGAGACCTAGAGGTTCATAGTTTTTGGGAAGTTGCATCAGAGGTAGATGGGCTGGTTAAGAAAGTGTTTAGCACCCTATCTTTCATTGCTCAGACCATTGAGTATAGGGGTTGGGACTTCAGGTGGAGGTTGTACAGGATGTTGGTAAGGCCACTTCTGGAGTACTGTGTGGTTCTGATCACCCGGCTACAGGAAGGATATTCTTCAATATTAGAGGGCCAGAAAAGATTTACCAGGATGATGCTGTGACTGGAGGGTTTGAGTTGTCAGGAGAGGCTGCATAGACTAGGACGTTTTCCACCGGAGCATAGGAGGTTGAGGGATGACCTTACAGAGGCTTATAAAATCATGAGGGACATAGATAAGGTGAATAGCAAAGGTCTTTTTCCTAGTGTGGGGAGCTCAAAACTAGGGGGCATATATTTTAGGTGAAAGGAGAAAGATTTAAAAAAGACATGAGGGGCAACTTTTTTTACACGGAGAGTGGTCCATATGTGGAATGTACTGCCAGATGAAGTGGTAGATGCAGATGCAGTTACAACATTTAGAATATATTTGGATAGGTGCATGGATAGGAAGGGTTTAGAAGGATATGGACAAAATGCAAGCAAGTGGGATGAGTTCAGTTTGGGATATCTGGTCAGCATGGATGAGTTGGACCAAAGGGTCTGTTTCTGTGCTTAATGACTCTATAACTCAATAACAAAGGAAAAACTCAGAAGACCCAATGTTCTGTGCAGTTTCCTCTGTGTCTTTTAAGTTTTGATAATTGTTAAAAATTAGCTTTGAAATGTGGATGTTAAGTTGAATGCAAATAAAAATAATTTACAGACCATTAAACAAGTGAAGGAGTGTTTGAAATTGCAAGAGTGACAAACATTTTAAAAAGTGACATTCAGGAAAGAAAATGTGAGTATCTTCACCATTTGATGTTGCTGAAAAGGTACAAAGATCTTCACTCAAGAGAAAGTGGAGGGCAGCAGAAAGTGTGGTGTCGTCAGATGATGAATGTCACAGAGCAGTTGGTGACAAGCTACCAAAGATGTCTGAGAACGCCACAAGACAGGTGAGTTTGCCAAATCATGACAACAGGCTTCCTGAGAGCTACAAACAGCACCAGCAAATCACACAACACATCAGCTTTGATGAAGAGTTATCAAGAATCAAAACATTAGCTTGCTCTCTCCCCAAATGGAAGCTGCCTGCCCCACTGTGATCTCCAGCATTTGTTGTTTTCAGTCGAGTCATAGAGATCTACAGCATGGAAACAGATCCTTCGGTTGAACACATCCAGGCCAACCAGTTATCCTAACTTTATCTAGTCCCATTTGCCAGCATTTGGCCCATATCCCTCTGAACCCTTCCTATTGAATATAGCCATCTAGATGCCTTTTAAATGCTGTAATTGTACCAGCTTCCACCATTTCCTCTGGCAGCTCATCCCATACACACACCACCCTCTGCATGAAAATGTTGCCCCTTAGGTACCTTTCATATCCTTCCCCTCTCACCTAAAACCTATGCCCTCTATTTCTAGACTCCCCCACTCCAGGGAAAAGACATTGTCTATTTACCCTATCCATATCTCTCATGGTTTTATAAACCTCTATAACGTCACCCCTCAACCTCCAACGCTCCAGGAAAACAGCCCTAGCCTGTTCAGCCTCTCCCTATAGCTCAAATCCTCCAACCCTGTCAACATCCTTGTAAATCTTTTCTGAACCCTTTCAAGTCTCTCAACATCCTTCCCATAGCATGGATTCCAGGATTGCATGCAATATTCCAAACGAGGCCTAACCAATGTCCTGTACAGCTGCAACAGATGAAATGGTAGATACAGATGCAGTTACAACATTTAAAATATATTTGGATAGGTGCAATTCCTGTACTCAATACTCTGACCAATAAAGAAAAGCGTGCCTTCTTCACTATCCTATCTACCTGCGACTGTACTTTTAAGGAGCTATGAACCTGCACTCCAAGGTCTCGTTGTTCAGCAACACTCCCTAGGACCTTCCCATTAAGTGTATAAGTCCTGCCCTGATTTGCTTTTCCAAAATGCAGCACCTCGCATTTATCTAAATTAAACTCCATCTGCCATTCCTCAGCCCACTGGCCCATCTGATCAAAATCCTGCTGTAATCTGAGGTAACCTTCTTCATTGTCCACTACACCTCCAATTTTGGGGTCATCTGTAAACCTATTAACTATACCTCTTATGCTCGCATCCAAATCATTTATATAAATGACGAAAAGTAGTGGACCCAGCACCGATCCTTGTTGCACCCCACTGGTCAAACGCCTCCAGTATGAAAAGCAACCCTCAACCACCACCCTCTGTTTTCTACCTTTGAGCCAGTTCTGTATCCAAATGGCTAGTTGTCTCTGTATTCCATGAGATCTAACCTTGCTAACCAGTCTCCCAATAAGGAACCTTGTTGAATGCCATACTGAAGTCCATATAGATAATGTCTACTGTTTTCCCTCATCAACCCTCTTTATTACTTCTTCAAAAACTCAATCAAGTTTGTAAGACATGATTTCCCATGCACAGAGCCATGCTGACAATCCCTAATCAGTCCTGCCTTTCCAAATACATGTAAATCCTATCCCTCAGGATTCCCTCCACCACTGGTGTCAGGCCCACCAGTCTATAGTTCCCTGGCTTTTCCTTACCACCTTTCTTAAATAGTGGCACCACGTTAGCAAATCTCCAGTCTTCTAGCACCTCACCTGTGACTATTGATGATCCAAATATACCAGCAAGAGGCCCAGAAATCACTTCCCTAGCTTCCCACAGAGTTCTAGGTTACACCTGATCAGGTCCTGGGGATTAATCCACTTTTATCCATTTCATGACATCCAACACTTCCTCCTCTGTAATGTGGACGTTTTTCAAGATTTCACCATCTATTTCCCCACATTCCCTGTCTTCCATGTCCTTCTCCACAGTAAACACTGATGCAAAATAGTCATTTAGTATCTCCCCCCTCTCCTGCAGCTCCATATATAAGCTGCCTTGCTGATCTTTGAGGGGGCCTATTCTCTCCCCAATTAACCTTTTGTTTTTAATCATGATTCGGAGATGCCAGTGTTGGACTGGGGTGTACAAAGTTAAAAATCATACAGCACCAGGTTATAGTCCAACAGGTTTAATTGGAAGCACACTAGCTTTCGGAGCGACGCTCCTTCACCTGATGAAGGAGCATCTCTCCGAAAGCTAGTGTGCTTCCAATTAAACCTGTTGGACTATAACCTGGTGTTGTGTGATTTTTAACTTTGTTTTTAATGTATTTATAAAATCCCTTTGGATTCTCCTTAACTATATCTCATGTCCCCTTTTTTCCCTCCTGATTTCCCTTTTATGTATACTCCTACTGCCTTTATACTCTTCTAAGGATTTACTCAATCTCTGCTTTCTATACCTGACATATGTTTTCTTCCTTTTCTTAACCAAAACCTCAATTTCTTTAATCATTCAGCATTCCCTATACCTACCAGCCTTGCCTTTCACCCTAACAGGAACATAACTCTCTGGACTCTCGTTATCTCATTTCTGAAGGCTTCCCATTTTCCAGCCGTCCCTTTACCTGCGAACATCTGCCCCCAATCAGCTTTTGAAAGTTCTTGCCTAATACCGTCAAAATTAGCCTTCCTTCAATTTAGAACATCAACTTTTAGATCCAGTCAATCCTTTTCCATCACTATTTTAAAACTAATAGAATTATGGTTGATGGCCCCAAAGTGCTCCCCCGCTGAAACCTCAGTCACCTGCCCTGCCTTATTTCCCAAGATTAGGTCAAGTTTTGCACCAATGTTCCAGGATACAAATGCTGTAGGAAGGATAGAAAGGGGGGAGGGGGGCAAGAGAGGAGAGTGAGTGACATTTTTGATAAGAGATAGTATTACTGCTGTAGTTAGAGAGGATATTCCTGGGAATACATCCAGGGCAGTTATTTGGGTGGAGCTGAAAATGCAAAAGGGATGATCACCTTATGGCAGTTGTATTATAGACCCCTTAACAATCAGCGGGAAATTGATAAACAAATTTTGGAAGGAGATTTCAGTTATGTTTAAGAATAATAGGGTGCTTATGATAGAGGATTTTAACTTTCCAAACATAGACTGGGACTGCCATAATGGGAGAAAGTGAGGACTGCAGATTCACCTGGATGAAGAGCTCATGTTCGAAGCGTCAATTCACCTGCCCCTTGGGTGTTGCCTGACCGGCTGTGCTTTTCCAGCACCACACTCAGGGGCTGCCATCGTGTTAAGGGTTTAGATGGAGAGGAATTTGTTAAGTGTGGATGAGAATATTTTCTGATTCAGTATGTGGATGTCCTGCATCTGCAGTAACTTACTCCTGCTGGTCCAAATTGCCTCATTTCTGTGTTGTAAATACTATGCAATTTCCCAAGTTTTGGTCTGGAAATAACCCATCCTGATCTCCCACTTCTAATTGCTGTTTCACTCGGATCAAACTGGGCCATGATAGTCCAGGCGTGTTTGCCTTCAATGTTTCCTATTTAGATGTAAGCATATGAAGCAATTCTTTGAAGCAATTATCAGTTGGTAACACACTGTCTCTGAGTAAGTATGCAGTGGTTTTGACTCCCAATCCAAGCCAGGTGGCCACAAAAACTAGGTTAATTTGTGTGTGAGACTGAAAGAGTTAATACTGAGGAGTGACATAAGCACCATCCATTATGATGTCATATGGATCTACAAAGGAGTTGGTTCTAACATTCAGGTCCTCCTCAGTCATGGAAGTCTATCTTAGCATGTAATCTCTTGCTAGTTGGTAACATCTGATAAATGACCATTGTTCATACAAGATCTTCTTTCAGTTTGACCATTAAATGTTTTCTTTTCAACAATAGACTAAGTAGGCCCTGTGGATCCCAACACATACACACCAAACTTGCCCCTTGGTGAGGATTAAACTCAGTTTAACGCCTCATACAATTAACACTCAAATTGGTTACTCAGGAAGCACTGCACGCCAGATGAGATATTAAAATGGGACCCTATTTGCTTTCTGAGATGCATGTCAAGGTTGTGTGATATCATTTCAAAGAAAATACGGGGGATAAATATTTCCCTGGCCAGGACTGATGAAATTAGTCCAGGAGTTATGGCCATTTTCTAAGAAAGAACAAGGGGCTGTATTCATTGGAGGGACATGTTTCAAGGGCACCAAACTGTAACGATTACAATGGGGCAGGATATAACCCTGACCTCAAATGGATAAACACACGAGTCATGGAAACAAGATTTTTAAATCATCAAAGAAATACATATCTCTGATGGGAGAGGTGGAGTACTTTTTTTTTCTCAGTTCAACTATATGACAACCACAAATAACAGCGTTCAATACCTGAGAACGGTTCATTTTCTGGTGAAGTGTTAGAATATTTTCTGCAAACTTGTTTGGAAATGTTGCATCTTATACTAAAGCTACAGCGCCAATTGTGTGCAGGCATTTTGCTTTCTTACTCCCAGTTGGAACAGTGACTTGGATGCAATGGCTCAGGAGTACAGGAGGAAACATAAAACAGAACAGCCCAGGACAGGCCCTTCAGTCCACTGTGTCTGTATCAACCATCATGCTAATCTGAACTAATCCCATCTGCCTGCACATACAGTCATAGAGTCACACAACATGGAAACAGATCCGTCAGTCCATGCCGACCATAATCCCAACTAAACTAATCCCACCTGCCTGAGCTTGGCCCAAACATCCCTCCAAACATTTCATGTTCACGTACTTATCCAAACATCTTTTCAACATTGTAATGGTACTGCATTCACCACTTCCTCAGGAAGCGTATTCCACACACGAACCACTCTCTGTGTAAAATAGTTGCCTCATGTCTTTTTAAAATCTTTCTCCTCTCACCTTAAAAAGTGTACCCCCTAATTTTGAAATCCCTCACCCTGGGGAAAAGACACCTACCATTCACCTCATCTATACCCATCATGATTTTGTAAACCCCTTTAAGGTCATCCCATAACCTCCTGCACTCCAGTGAAAAAGTCCCAGCCTATCCATCCTGTCCTTAAAGCCTAAACCCTCCATTCCCAGCAACGTCCTGATAAAGCACTTCTGAACCCTCTCCAACTTAATAATGTCCTTCCTATCACAGGGCAACCAGAACTGTACACAGTACTCCAGATGAGGCCTCACTAATGTTCTGGATCAGTGGTGCTGGAAGAGCACAGCAATTCAGGCAGCATCTGAGGACAGGCAAAATCGACGTTTCGGGCAAAAGCACTTCATCAGGAATAAAGGCAGAGAGCCTGAAGAGTGGAGAGATAAGCTAGAGGAGGGTGGGTCAGAATTGATGAACTGGAGTCTGAGCTCAGAATATTGTGACATATCAGGGAGGTGAGAGATACCTGGACATTGTGTTTCAGGAGGCAGTCACATCCCTGAGATTAACTACCTCAAATTTGGTCACTGGTAAGGGACAGGAGGGAGTGACTATGAGAGAGGTAATGCTGTAGGAGTCATAGCCCTTGAACTTGTGTAACAGGTTTGATATTCTCACTCCCCATGGGAATGAACGTGGGGGCTGTAGGAACGATGAGGAAGCTGACCATAGCAACATGGTACAGGAAGCCATTCAAGAGGTGGGAGAAAAGGGAAATGGGATTGTAATCAAAGATGACAGAGTCAGGGGAATAAACAGTGTTCTCTGTGACCAGGATCAGGAGTCCCGCACGGTGCCTGGATTCAGGATATCTCACTGGGCTGCAAATGAACTTGGAGTGGTCTATATAGATACCAATGAAATCAGCAGAAAGAGGAAAGTGAATCTACTGAGGAAATATGAGCAGCTACAGACTAAATAATAAAGTAAAACCAAAATGTTAATAATCTCTGGATTGCTACCTGAGCCATGCGCAAATTATCGTAGGCTCAACAAGATTAAAGAGGTAAACACGTGGCTCAAAGATTGATGTGGAAGAAAGGGGTTTGAATTCATGGGACATTGGAACTGGGACTGGGGAAGGATGGAGCTGTTCCAATGGGACGGGCTCCACCTGAATCATTCTGGGACCAGAATCCTGGGGAATTACATCACAGCCTCAGAGTGAAGGGATGACCCTTTAGAACTGAGATGAGGAGAAATTTCTTCAGCCAGAGGGTGGGAACTGTATGGAACTCATTGCTGCAGAAGGCTGTGGAGGCCAAGTATTTGAGTGTCTTTAAGATGGAGATAGATATGTTCTTGACTGGCAAAGGGGTCAAGGACAACAAGGGGAAGGCAAGAAAATGGGGTTGAGAAACATATCAGGCATGGCCGAATGGTAGAACAACTCGATGGGCCGAATGAGGTAAAAACGACTTCAACCCCAGGGCATCAATGTGGATTTTAACAGTTTCCTCATTTCCCCTTCCCCCACCTCATCCTAGCTTCTAACCTCCAGAAACTCGATCCCCTGACCTGTCCGGACTTGTTCGATCTGCCCAGCTCCTTTTCCACCTATCCACTCCACCCTCTCCTCCCTGACCTATCACCTTCATCTCCTCTCCCACTGACCTATTGTACTCTATGCCACTCTCTCCCCCCCCCCACCCTCCTCTAGCTTATCTCTCCATGCTTCAGGCTCTCTGCCTTTATTCCTAATGAAGGGCTTTTGCCCGAAACGTCGCTTTTGCCTGTCCTCGGATGCTGCCTGAATTGCTGTGCTCTTCCAGCACCACTGATCCAGAATCTGGTTTCCAGCATCTGCAGTCATTGTTTTTACCTCACTAATGTTCTGTACAGCCTCAACAAGACACCCCAACCCCTAGAGGGGAAAGTGAGGACTGCAGATGCCAGAGATCAGAGTTGAGAGTGGGGTGCTGGAAAAGCACAGCAGGTCAGGCAGCATCCAAGGAACAGGCGAATCGACATTTCAGACAAGAGCCCTTCGTCAGGAATCCTGAATCCAGTTTCCTGATGAAGGACTTATGCCTGAAACGTCGATTCTCCTGCTCCTCAGATGCTGCCTGACCTGCTGTGCTTTTCCAGCACCACAGTCCTGACCCTAACCCCTGTACTCAAAGGTCTGAGCAATGAAGGCAAAAATGCCTTGTTAATCACCATGTCTACTTGTGATGCAAACTTCTAAGAATAATATACATGGTTCGTGTTTCCCTATTCTCTGTCTATCCATTTGTCCATCTAAATGCCTCTTAAATTTTGCTGTTGTAACTGTTTCCACCTCCTTCCCTGGTAGCACATTACAACTACACTCTGTTTAAAACATGTTCCACATAGATTCTCAATAAACCTTCCCCTCCCCCACCTTTAATTTCACCCGAGAGTTGAATATTTCAACTGAAAATGCTCATGTTCTTCACAGCAGGATAAACACCTCTAAGCCACATAAAACTGAACCACAATCTTACAGCCAGTTTGCACATACACACAATCACGTAAATGAACAATAATTGTCACCAACCTCGAATCCATGTTCTCAATTTTTCATTTATATTTATTGCGATGGATGTTTGATAATTTTAAAAAGTGACAAACTATAGCAAAATCATTCCATTCCATTACTTAATCAACTGACAATATTTTAGTTAGATACAAAACACAAATTACTTACGTTTCAAATAAGGAAGTCAACAGTACAAAGATTTTTGCAGCACTAAAAACCTTTACCAGTCAATCCACGTATGTCAAATCACATGATCTACTTCATGAACCCTAAAGCTTTGTACTTCTACCCTCTCTCTCTCACTAGGATTGGAGAGTTTGAGTTATAAGGAGAGGTTAGGTCGGCTGGCACTTTTTTCTTTGGAGCACAGGAAGTTGAGAGGTGACCTTATCATGTTTGTCACATCATGAGGGGTATAGATATGGTGAATGGCTGGTGTCTTTTCCTGAGGATTTCAAGACTGGGAGCATATTTTTAAGGTGAGAGGAGAAAGATTTTAAAAAGACATGAGGCGCAATTTTTTTTTAACAGCAAGTGGTTAGTATGTGGAAAGAAATTCCTGAGGAAGTGGTGGATGCAGTTATGATTACAACATTTAAAAGACATTTGGATAAGTACATAAATAAAAAATGTTTGGAGGGACTTGGGACAAGCATAGGAAGGTGGGACTATTTTAGTTGGAATTATAGTTAACATTGCCTGGTTGGACCAAGGGGTCTGTTTCAGTGCTGTAAGTTTAGCATTGGCTTAAATGCGTCTGTGATATTTAACTCCACCACACAATGCTTTCTAGCATTATAATCATCCTGAGTAGAACTTTCTCCTGAGCTCCAAAGTGGATTTGCTGATGACTTTAACTTGTCTTTATTATAAAAGCTACTTTTGAATTCTGAAAAGTGGAAAGGTCAACTCTATGTTTGCTGAATCAAAACTTTTCAGAATTGTCCAGCTCGCCATTGAAACACTGACTTACTTCTCCCATTTCTTAAAGCAAAGGAATCCCAACGTGCTGAATGTAAGGCTGAGCTTGCCACACTTGGAAAAGAATCCTGCACCCGTTAAGAATGGTTGTGACCCAGTGCAGATGTTGACTGCACCTTCCTGTATTCTCTGAGCAGGGCAGTGTGAACCGGCAAAGGAGTAAATGAAGCAAAGCTGCTGTTCTGAGTTTGCTACATGGGCGCTGAATTAGCTGATCCAGCTAGTGCCCCCAATTTGTCACTGCCCCCAATTTGTCGCTGCACAATCAACGATCATCCCTGCTTCAGACAATGCAATGATTTTAGCTGGAAATTTAGTCAGTGAGTGTAAGGACAAGATTTGGCTGTGAAACCTTCTCAGATAATTTCCATTCCTCTGGATGGAAGGCTGTTAACTCCCTTTGGAATCTGAATTCCTAAGTAACATCCTCAGCACAGAACGATAAAAGCTGGTGGGGTGGGTGGGGTGGAATCAATTCAGCAGCGACTTTGCACCTAAGGTTTGACAGCGACAGACTGTGCTTTTACGCAATAAGTTGTTAAAAAAAGCAGGATGAAATTAATCTAAACGAATAACGGTATCGAGAACAATCATATGCGTTAGTTTCAATCAACTAAATGACTTACTTTTAGAAACAGGAGCGATTTCTGTTCTGTACACTCAAACCTTTTCTGTCCGAAGTTGCGAAAGCGAAAAACGGGAAGTTTAGCGAGTAGAAACCAATTAGCCACTAACTGATCTCAGCTCTGGTCCAACTAACGTCAAGATCAGTGTGGTGCTGGAAAAGCACAGCAGGTCAGGCAGCGTCCGAGGAGCAGGAAAATTGACATTCATTCCTGATGAAGGGTTTCTACCCGAAATGTCGATTTTCCTGCTCCTTGGATGCTGCCTGACCTGCTGTGCTTTTCCAGCACCACTCTAATCTTGACTCTGATCTCCAGCATCTGCAGTCCCCACTTTTATCTGGCCCAACTAGTCCATGCTGACCTATCCTAAATTAATCTAGTCCCATTTGACAGCATTTGGCCCATATCCCGCCAAACCCTTCCTATTCATATACCCATCCCAATGCCTTTTAAATGCTGTAATTGTACCAGCCTGCACCACTTCCTCTGGCAGCTCATTCCATACACACACCACCCTCTGTGTGAAAACGTTGCCCCTCAGGTCCATTTTAAATCTTTCCCCTCTCATTTAAGCCTGTGCCCTCAAGTGTTGGACTTCCCTACTCTGGGGGATAAAACTTTGGCCACTCATCCTATCCATGCCCCTCATGATTTTATAAACCTCTATAAGGTCACCCCTCAGCCTCCTACACTCCAGGGAAAACAGCCCCAGCCTGTTTGACCTCACCTTTGAGGTTAAAACCTTCAATCCCCGCAACATCCTTGTAAATCTTTTCTGCACCCTTTCAAGTTGCACAACGTCTTTCTATAGAGGTAGACTAGAATTGAACGCAGAATTCCAAAAGTGGCCTCACCAATGTTCTGTACGATCACAACATGAGATCCCAGCTCCTACACTCAATACACTAACCAATGCAGGCAAGTGTGCCAAATGCATTTTTCACTGCCCACTTTACCTGTGACTCCACTTTCAAGGAGCTATGTCCCTGTATCCCTTTGTTCAGCGGCTCTCCTACCACTAAGTGCATGAGTCCTGCCCTGATAGACCTTACCAAAATGCAGCACCTCGCATTTACCTAAATTAAACTCCATTTGCCACTTCTCGGCCCATTAGATAAAGGTCCCATTTTACTCTGAGGTAACCTTTTTCACTGAGAACTACACCACCAATTCTGGTGTCATCTGCAAACTTACTAACCCTTCCTCCTATGTTCACATCCAAATCATTTGTTTGAATGACAAAAGCCATGGACCCATCATGGATCCTTGTGGCACACCATGGTCACAGGCCTGTAATCCAAAAAGCAATCGTCCTCTGTCTCCTACCTTTAAGCCTATTTTGTATCCAAATGGCTAGCTCTCCCTGGATTCCATGTGATCTAACCTTGCCAACCAGTCTACCATGCCTTGCCTAACTCTAAATAGACAACATCCACTTCTCTGCCTTCATCAATCTTCTTTGCCACTTCTTAAAAAAACTTCATCAAATTGGTAAGACACAATTTCCCACGCACAAAGCCATGTTGACTGTCTCTCATCAGTCATTGCCTTTCCAAACACATATAAACCTTATCCCTCAGAATCCCCTCCAACAATTAACCCATCGCTGATGTCTATTTTCCTTAGTGCCTTTCTTAAATAATGGCACATTAACCACGCTTCAGTCTTCCAGCACCTCACTTGTGGCTATCTAATGGTATAAATATCTCAGCAAAGGGCCAGCAATCACTTCCCTAACTTCCCACAAAGTTCTGAGATGCACCTAATCAGGTCTCAGGAATTTATCCACTTTTGTGCATTCTAACATATCCAGCACCACCTCCTCACTATTATGGACACTTTTCAAGATATTGCTGTTTATTTCTCAAAGTTCTCTAGCAATCTGTATCTTCTTGATATAAATACTGACACAAACTAACTCATACACACCCAGTATAGCCATGTTTGCATCATCCTAATCCATAGAGACCTTGTCAGAGAGTGGTGCATAATTCATACACGCTGTACCTTGCAACCTGCTCTGTATGGGCACTCTTCAGTTTTCCTTCATTTATTTTGCTATCTTTTCAAACACCACAAAGAATGACTCAACATCCTTTCACTCAAATTTTGGTAGAGCCTGCCCAAATTTAGATATTTTCTTATTGGACTTCAGATTATGCCTAGGGCTTTCCTCATCGCAGCCTAATTCCAATCGCAATGGAAGATCTTCAATTTAGTAGCCAATGGGTTGCGGTTAGGTCTTTGCTTGAGTTAAGCATTCTTCTTTTTAGAGTATTTACGTGCTGTTTTCCCATTCATGGAGGATAAGAAAGACAATCTTTAATTGCAGACTTTCTGGATGCCTGAATTCAATTGTCCCTTCTCAGGCCTATGACAGACTGTAACTTAAAAATACAAATCCTGTTGCTTGACAGTTTTTCAACCCAAAGGCATCTGATGCCAGCTTACCTCATAAAATCTCAAATCTACTTTCTCTAAAAGTTACCTGATCTTATGTAACAATAAATGAAAATCACACAGAGCTACTTTTGATCACTGAGTTGCAAAAGATTTTTAAAAAGGTATATTCTCTGCAGTTCAGTGGTGTCCAAACATTTATTTTTTCCCAGTTCATATTCCAAAGAAGACACATAGTCTTTATAACTGTGACCTTTTCAGTCTGAGTTATTATGAGGGCTTTTTGTGTATTGGTGTGAGTTTGTCAATTACTTTAAAAGCTGTTGCTAACATGGGCCTGTTAACCTGTTAACCCGTGCCAATTTTAACATAATGGTTGCTTTGAAATTAATACTTTCCATATGTTTTGAGCATTTATAACCGACCGAAGATGATTTTTGAAGACATTGTTGACTTGCTCAAGTTCTGCGTAGGTGTGAGACCCAATGCTCCATGCATCAAGCCAAGTACAAAAGGTATGTTACTGTCTGACTGCATCACCCAATGGAGGAGTTACTTAATTTGTAAATGTATCCCTTGAAAACCAAAAGTATTCCATGAAAATCAGCCAGTAGTCATTGAGAAAATCTGAAAATCAGCCCTTGGGGAAATAAAATATTATCTTGAACCCTGAGAGCTTGAATAGATTACACTATGAGATGAAGATTATAGAAGGCAGAACAGTCCCAACAGAACTAGATGCAGAAGAATTCTAACTGGTATTTTTTAAGGTTGCCAATGAATATGAGGTAAAATAATAGAAGCAAAGCAATAGTAACTGGATTGTTGAAGAGAGTTTGGAATTTGTTCTGAGCATCCACTTTTACAAACCTATATTTATGTGTCATAGGACAAGCATAGGGCCTCCTAAGCTAACTGCAAAACTTTCAGGACTGTGTCTATTTCTTGAGGCACAAGTGAATCCCCAGTTAAATCCCATGGTTGTGATTTTGTACAATTAAATGAAACAGATTCAATTAAATACACAGTACCCAATGCACACTTTAATCTAAAATACAAATACTTCCACCATAACCCATTTAAAGGACACAAAGGTATTGATTTCTGTTCAGATCTGGTATACCCCATTCTATCAAACACTATCTTTTTCAACATTTAGAACTAATCCATAACACTGCTACCTTTATCCAGCTTGAACCTCTAATCCCCTTTATCTATCACCTCAGTGCTCACAGTTCTGCATTAGCTTCTAACCTGGCGCTGCTTATCTTTTAAATTCTCATACTCATTTGTAAAACCCTCCATGGCTTCACCCATCCCTATCTCTATAATCTCCTTCATTGCCAGGACTCTCCAAGACTCCTGCATTCTTCCAATTAATACTGCGGAGTTATGGGTTCAAATTCCATCAGAGCAACTGGTGGAATTTAAGTTGAGTTAAGAGCAATCTGGAATTAAAAGCAGGTCTGACCAATGTTGACCATGAAACTATCACCCATTGTCATTAAAATCCATCTGGTTCATTAATGTCCTCCAGGGAAGAAAATCTGCCATCCATACCAGTTCTGGCCTCCATGTGACTCCAGACCAAATGCCACATGGTAATGACATATTCAAGTAGCTGATGAATCTGTTTCTCAAGGAAGAAGAATTAAAGGAATTATGTCAAAACTTGCAGGACCCTGTTGAAAAAGGTATATTTGTTTGTGAAAAACCAGTTCTGCATGTGAGAAAAACCCAAATGGAAAGCAGAGAAAGCTGAAAGTAGATTTCATAAGTGAAGGAAATGATTATATTTATTTATTGGTTTTTATTTCCATGAGAAAGTCCAAAATTCATCACAGTGGGTGGTGCAGAAACATGATAATGGCCCCTCCAAGGGTGAACAGAAAAGGCCACTTCTTTTGACTGGACAAATTTATAATTACTGCTAAAAAGGCAGCAAAAAAGTAAAGGGGAAATTACAGATTGTTGGAGCAAGGAATGATTAATGTAGACAGTATTGCACTTCTTTGAAGGAAGTTTGGATAAGTAACTGAAACAGAATAAGACACATTATTGTTGTGTTGCCATTGCCTTACCAGACCATAGGAGCTGCTGTCACATTCAAGAGAAGTGACTGGTGGTGATTTAACCTGAGGACCACCAGACTTCAGGTAAGGGAAAAGGTTGAGAAGGAGAGTCCTTCATGGTAACCTCAAACCAGTGATGGGAATTGAACCCATGCTGTTGGCATCACACTGCTCTGAAAACCAACAATCCAACTGAACTAAACCGCTTCCCACTTCAGACACATAGCCATTGAATGAGGGAGTGGGAGTGAGATTGCTTTTGAATTACTCTAATAAAGAGCCATTTTTTTGTGTTGTTAACTTGTTACAATAGACTGAAGGATGGAATTCTATCAGATTCTAAACAGAAGAATATTTCAATATGTGGTCAGTTCAAATTTTCCACAGTATATAATCATAATGTTATTCTTCAGACCCAAGTTGTAAATAGAAGTAATTCAAGGAGCAAAGAGTATTTGGAGGGAGGGATGAATTCTACTTGTACTGTAATGTCTTCACAGGTCAGAAAGTTTGAAGGACAGTTGGGTGTGCATCGTAAAAGTTACAGTCTGTCTATGCCATAATGTGGTGACAACCTCGAGCTTAAATAATTTTAAAAGAGAAGAAGAAACATGATGATGCATTAGTTCATTCTTCCAGTGTAGCATCCAGCCTCAATTTAATGCCTCTTACGGCTTTCAATTTGTTGAAAATGTAGAATTATATGGGAAGAAGCTATCCTAACGGACGATAAAACTCATGGTTTTAATGCATATCAGTGAAAAACATAAGATTTTATGACTTGAAGATGAGGCATACTGGACTGAAAGTGTTAACTCGGTTTTTCTCTCCACAGATATTGTCAGAGCTGCTGAGTTTCTCCAGCACTATCTGTGTTTTATAAGGCATGGGCCATGCAACCCTCTGCACCAACCTTTCACTTGTGCTCCCTCTACCCAATATCTCTCCCTAACCTTTAATACCCTTCATAATTAAAACTCCATTCAACTTTGCTCATTTTACTGACTGTGCATGTTTTGAAGCTTATCTTGCTTTCAACACTGACCAATGGACTACAAGGTGATTTTTTTTGCATGCCAGAAATAATCTGGCTATTTGCACTGAGTAAAACATCTTCATCTAATTCTACCTGACATTGCTGCTGCTACTATTATATCTCCTGGGCAGGTTCAGTGCAATAAGTGGACAACCTCATGTTACCTTCTCGAGCTTTGATTCTTCTCAAGGGACAGCTGGATTTTCAGGTATGATGTCCCATGAATCCAAAAGTTCAGGAACATCCAAAGTTTTAGATTCGAGTAAATGAATAGCACATATGCTAGTTTACTTTTCTGTAACTATATTCTGAAAGAGGACAGTAAACCAGGGTAAATATTGAAATGAATCAATATGTCATCACAGATATCTAATTTAAAAATAGTTTATCTGCCATTTACTTTAATCTCTTTAATATCAAATTTCATCTTGTCAGTCTATATCATTGAGGGAGTGAAATTCTTGCTGTTGAGCTGTCACTCCCCCTAAGGAGAGTTCACTCTGTTTGTCTATGTCTAAACTTCCATCTTGGTGGTTCAGTACTGTCTTATTTTACACATTCTTTCTGAATGTTTCCAGCTTCATTTTGAGGTGCAATGTTGCAATGCTGGGACTGATATGTATTTGGTGTCTGTTTAATGAAGGATGCTTACAACTGTAAAAGCAGGTCTGCCTGATAGAAAGCCATAATTGTTACAATTTATGTACAAAGCCTGTATAATTTAGTTTTTATTATAGCAAATTTTAGCATTCATCTGGGCATCTTACATTGTATTTTCTTAGCCCCAAATTTATATGGAGGACAGTAAACCAGGGTAAATATTGCAAAGAATCAATATGTCATCACAGATATCTAATTTAAAAATAGTTTATCTGCCATTTACTTTAATCTCTTTAATATCAAATTTCATCTTGTCAGTCTATATCATTGAGGGAGTGAAATTCTTGCTGTTGAGCTGTCACTCCCCCTAAGGAGAGTTCACTCTGTTTGTCTATGTCCCTCCTGTTGGGTCTCCCACAGGAAACTCTGGCCTGTGTTTGATTTTCTGTTTCACTGCAGCAGACTGACCCTGACATCCCTCTAATGTACTCACAACTCACGATCAAACTGGTTGGCTTGGGTACTCAACAGTGGAGTTCCTTCATGGCTTACACCATGCCCAGTTCCTTTATGCACTTGCTAGTAGTATATTTTCTGATTACGTGTTTCAACTTCATCTCTTGTGATTCTGGGATACTTTATTTACCGTAGTTGATTGATTTCTTCCTGCGACTGTGTACTCTGGCACGGATCTTTTCCTATACTTTATTCAGCTTCTGGTTTGACTCTGCCATTTGATGGTTTAGTGTCTAGATATGCCTTATGCCCATCACAAGCTACTCACTAGCAGAATGCTAACCGTTCTGTACTTGCCCTGGCACTGTTGATGTGGAAAGTGCCATGCTCATTATTAGGCAACTTTCAATTGTTGCTTTAATGATTCCTCAACTTATTGCATTTGACACCCACTTCCTGTTAAAGGAACTGAACTAGATTCAGGGCACAGAGGTTGTGTTAATATTTCCAAACTGCATTTCCCACAAACCATACTGAAACCAATACTCTGAAGTAAAGCAAAAAGACATTTTGGTGCAAGGAGTCCACACGGAGGCCATTGCAAAGTGAAACCTAACATTTGGAAGATAGGAGGGAGAATTTCAAGGGGGAGGCTACTGTCATTCCAAGGATTCTGAATGGGAGTAATACTGGGAACAAGACTGTAATCTGGGCTCATGCTCATAAGGAACAGGCTTTGGTCATGTGATCCAGTAATACCACTGGGGATGGGGGTGTGGGGTGAGGGTGGATACAGAGGTGGGGGTGGGTGCAGTGCTTGGCTGCTCTGTGACATCATTCCTAAGTGCTGTGTGATTGGATCCTGGATCTTTTGTGATGTCTTTTGTAGACAGGTGTGTTCCCTTGGTTACCCCCCAACAATGGCAAATAAATATAGGAGGAGCTGGGAGGAGAGGACAGAGTCCATGAGTTCAGTCCATACCAATACAGAATACAGGGCAGTTCCCAATTGCATTCTTGCATCCGTTCACTCATGCATTAATACAAAAGTTGGAACACAATGCAAGGACAATGTAAAGCAGACATTCATGAGTGTAGCAAAAGATTGCATATTGGATGTTTAAAATTATATCCCTGTATAGAATCACACCCGTAAGTATGAGCATTTGTACATTCATAAATTAGGGGCATCCTAATCCAAAGTAACACAAAGTAAGTTATTGAACCAAGTATCATTAATTGAAAACATGTTCGACTGATATAACAGATGAATTTTATCTCAGGAGTATCCCAGGCTGAGTTCTGAAAAATGAGAGAGAAGACAAAGCATCTTCACACCAACTGGAATTGAAGAAATATCTCTTGATTCACAGAGGAGACCTAGTAGGACCATGATTCTTGGTGTCAGGGACAAGATGAAACGGGAAGATTCAACAATGTTTCAAGAGGTCTATTAAGAGTGTTATAATCCAGATTTTGCCACAGTCAGAATCAAACAGCCAGTGGATGTTGGCCAACATCTACAATAAGGTTTGTTTTTGAATACAGCTGTTTACATTTATCTTGCTCATGCATCATCTATGGGTGCTTGACATTTCAAGGATTTTGAGCCAATATTCAGACCATTCTGAACCTGTTTGTGTCCTCCATTTGGTAATGTCAACTGTAAACTGTGTTTAACACATGTTTGCTGATTTTGCTGTCCTTAACCAATCAATCTCAAGAGCTTTTACAATACATAATCGAGTTGTACTTGTCCTGGGAGTATCTGATGATCATTATGTCCAAATATTGGGAATGTTTGAATGCTCTAGTGCTTGGCCTTCCACCTTCCACATTTGTGCTTATACCTTAACTGATGCCCAATTTGCAGTTTCCATTTATCCATCACCCTACTCATTCAGCTGATATGATGGTGATGGATAGAATAAAAAAGGTTCAACCAGGAGTTGGAAGGTATGAGACTTTACTTATAAACCCATCAGGATTTTGTTAGAGTGTCCAAATGAAGGATTGACCATTTTTCTTTATGATATCACTTGGAGATATGTTTGCATCCCTGGTTACCCACAAACAGTGTGAACATTTGGTGTAATGCATAGCAAGTTTACTTGTGGGATCAGGGTTAGGGTTAAGGTTACATGCATGTTGCTGACTGAAGCTATGGATAGTGATGGTAAAGGCTCCAATGTTCTTTCCATTCCATGGCCATCCAAAAATCACTCCCATTCTTATCCTTAGCACATGTAAGATAGATTTACAAGCTGATGCTCAACTTTTTTGTTTCGCACCCTCAACTTGTTCAGAGGTAGGACTTAGTGCTGGCTGGAGGGTGGGTTCCTTGCCCATCGGAGGACACTCCCACAATGCAACACCAACCAATCTCCCACAGCTTGTTCTTCCCAACCCGTATCCCTGGGCAACCCAGCTTCTGGCCAGACCCTGCCACACTGACCCACATACAATTTCCATCCTTGTCTCAAGGCTCAATGCCTTGCCCCCAGCCTCACTGTCATCCAAAAAAATGGCGACTGCACCCGAGGCGGGGGTGGGGGGGCACTGCTGGGATACGAATGCTGCCAAGCATCTGACGAGCTGGCAGCTCAAGGTGGCAGGGTGTCCTAATAGTAATGGCAGACATTCCATCTTAAACCAGTTAAATGGCATTAATCAAGCAGAGCCAGGGCTCTCTCTGCCTCTTACCCAAGAAGGTGGATGCGCAATCAGCTCCGAGAGCATAACCACCTTGTGTTCAACAGGCATATCATGCTTTAGATTATAAATTCATAGAAAATAAAGCACAGAAGAGGCCATTCAGATTATGATTTCTGTAGCAGTCCTTTAATGCAGATGTCCAATTGATATCTGTGTAAATTCTTCCCCTCCAAGAAATTAGCTAATTTTCCTGAACGTTGATACCAAACTTTCCACTATCTATCTGGATAACAAGGATATTATTTAAACTGATTTTGAACATTTCTATCAAATCTCCTCTGACCTTTCTTTGTCCATTCACATTCCCAGTACCAACCTGAATGTGTTGCATAGACAGAGATTGGCTTGAGACTGTGATATAGTACAATCACAGGAGAAGCCCCTGGAATGAAGTACTAACTTTGGAGGAAGATTATTGATCTTTATAACACCATTCAAGAATGGAGGGAGAGTGAAAATGGGATCTAGAGTGGTTGGGAAAGTGATCCATTCTTTCCTCAAGAAAGTCCAACCAAGTTCTTAGGAGATCAGTACCAGAGAGTATCATGTGTCAATGGAGCTGTAAGAGCTGATGTCATTGATCAACTAATTTAGAAAGCTTTCACAATATACAATGCATAATTTATAATTTCAATTTAGGAGATTGTGTTTGACAATCATATTTGAGTTTCTTGAGAAAATAACTAGTTTATAGGGTAGCTCTACTACACTTGGATTTCAAAAGAAACATTCAATAAGGTGCCACACAAGATGCTAACACACAAGATAACTGTGGGCTGCACAGTGGCACGGTGATTAGCACTGCTGCCTCACAGCGCCAGAGACCCGGGTTCAATTCCCGCCTCAGGCGACTGACTGTGTGGAGTTTGCACGTTCTCTCCGTGTCTGCATGGGTTTCCTCCGGGTGCTCCGGTTTCCTCCCACAGTCCAAAGATGTGCAGGTCAGGTGAATTGGCCATACTAAATTGCCCGTAGTGTTAGGTAAGGGGTAAATGTAGGAGTATGGGTGGGTTACGCTTCGGCGGATCAGTGTGGACTTGTTGGGCCGAAGGGCCTATTTCCACATTGTAATGTAATCTAATAAGATGGAGATGGGAGGAATACATCAGCATTAGCAGATAATTGGTTAATAGGCAGGAAGTACAGAGTAGGGATAACAAAACAATTTCAAGTTGGCTGTCGATGATTAGTGGAGTGCTGGAAGGATCAGGGCTGGATCCTTGGTTAGTACAATCCACATGAATGATCAGCAAAGAGACAGAAAGCAAAATATCTTGGTTTACTGATGATACATACCTAGATGAGAAAGTATGCTTTGAGGAGGGCACACATGAGTTACAAAAAGTTAGCCAGATTAATTCAGTGGCCAGCAAAATGATAGATGGAGTTATTTACTTTGGTCAAGATTGGAATTTAGCTATGGAACTTAGAAATGTTGATTGCCAGAGGGATTGATGTACTTGTACAAGGAATACAGAGTTAGTATGTGTGACAATGCTGCTCCTTTAACAAGGTTATGTTGTCCTTGTTTTTTCTTTCACGAGGGGTTGTAAAGTCAGAGGTTCTGATATGTCTGGGTTAATCTACTGAGAATGCTTTTAAGTCTTTCTTTAAAACCTTGTACAAGGGGAGTGGCCAGTTCTCCCAGCTCAGCTTTTCTCTGGTTTGATTTGGCTTAAGAAAGCTGTTTTGTTTGCAGCTGCTGGTGAGGTTTTAGCTGGGAACCCTGAGAAGCTGCTGAATCCGAAGAAACATCTCCATGTTGATCCTCTCTCTCTCTGACATCGCTCCTTTAAGAACCTGTGTTCAATTTTACCTTTTTTGCCCAGAGGGTATTTTTGGGGTGTTGTAAGTATTTGGAACAGCATCATTAAGTTGCAATAGAGTCAATTGGGTTTTCAAAAATATTATGTTGTTCTATATTCTATTCTCTTTTGTTTGTGCATAGATAAATTCTGCGTTGTTTAAAACTGAATGGTTGGGCCAGCTGTATCACTCCTGATCCACACACTATCCACCTGCTTTCAAAAACCAGAAACATTAGGGTCTGGGCTACCTTCTTCAAGGGGCATGACCTGGTCCATAACACATGCAGGAACACCAAGTAGTTCAGAAGGCAAATGGCATTGACCTTTATTGCATATTAGAGTACAAGAATAAAGACGTCTTGCAGGCGTTAATGAAGCCACATCTGAAATTATCTTTGTGGAATTTTAATGTCTTAAGAAGGATACACTTGCATTGAAGGCAATACAGATTGTCCATGTGATGAGAGGGTTATCCTATGCTGATAGAACGAGAAAATCCAGCTTGTATTCTGCCGCGTGTGGAAGATGAGAGATCAACTATAAATATGCTGAAGGGACTTGGAAGGGTGGGTATTGATTGATGGTATCCCCTGGCTGGGGAATCAGAAAGATCAGGGAGCAGACTCAGGATAAGGGGTTGATTAAATTTAATGAAGTTCTCTGACCCTGAGGGTGGTGGGTACTCTATCATTGAATATATTTACGGCTGAGACAGAGAGTTTGTTCTCTCAGGGAACTGAGAGCTATGGAATTGTGTGGGAAAATGGGTGTGAATCTTAAGACCAGCTAAGTATAGCAGGCTTGGTGAACCAACCAGTCTGGTAGATACTAGTTGATTTCTGCTCCCATTTACTTTATTATTTACTTGTGGTTGTTTTTGGCATGTTGCAGGTACATGACAACCAACTGAACGAATTTCCCACCCATGACCTCGTCAATTCTCTTCAAAGATTTCTGGGACTGTGGAAGACACAACAGACGGGCAACAAAGAGGGAGGACTCAGGGAGTCGTCAATCAGTTGTCTCTATCTGTTGCTGCTCCGAAGCTGATGGAGAGAAGGATATAACGGCAGTTCTGCAGCAATGAAATATTGATCAGTAGGAAGATCCAAATTGTTAGGCGCACAGTGACATTTGATCCCATAGGAAGGGAAGAAAGATGGAATGAAGTGATCTGTAATAAATGGAATGTTGAAGCACGAATGTTTCCGAATTGAACAAGCAAACCAATTACTCTCAGTCTCATAATATTTCACGACTGCTTATGGAGTGGGTTGTCCCAATGAGATGGCTATCCTGTGAAGCTCACCATTTGTTCCTGATTTGTTTAGTTCAGAGTTAGTTCCTTTGGGTGTGTCAGTTAGCTCAGTTGGCTAGAGTGGGCTACAGAATGGAGTTAATGGGTTCAAGCAACATACAGGTTGTGGTGGTCTACTTCCTCTTCTGACTTTGATTTGATTTATTGTTGTCACATGTACCTAAGTATGGTGAACATTATTGTTTCGTGAGTAGAAGCAGATCATAACATACAAGGACAGACCGAGGCATACAGAGTTACAGCTGGACAGAAGGTGTACAAAAGCAAAATCAACATTAGATTTGCAATGTGAGAGGTCCATTCAGCAGTAGGTAAGAAGCTGTTCTTGAACGTGTTGGTTCGTGCATTCAAGCTTTTGTATCTTCTGCCTGATGGAAGAGGTTGGAAGAGATTATAACCGGGGTGAGAGGGGTCTTTGCTGATATTGGCTGTTTTTCCACGGCAACAAAAAGTGTAGATGGAGTTAATGGAGGGCAGATTGGCTTACGTGATGGACTGATCCTGGCATCAGAGAGTCAATACACCATTCTGATTTTTCGCTACTAGCCACAGAAACGTCTATCTGTGCCTCTGACGAGAGAGTCCCTAACATAATCGATCATTTAGAACCTGACGTACCCCTTGTTACATTAGAGCCAGTCCTGATACCAGAAATGTGGCTGTTTGTGCTACAGTCCCCTGAGAGTGCATCACCCCCTACCTTTTCTAAAACTGCATACTTGTTTGAAATGGGGATAGCCAGAGGAGACTCCTGCACTACCTGCCTCTCTCTCCTACCTTTCCTGGCAGTAACCCATCTACCTGACTGTATCTGTGGCTTTTCTCCCTTCCTATAACTACCTTCCATCACAACCCCAGCTCGTGTAAATTCCTCATTGCCTCAAACCGCCACTTCAACTGATCCATGCAATCTGATAGGATTTTCAACCAAAGGCACTTCCTGCAGACATAATCATCAGTAACATGGAAATTCTCCAAAACCTTCCACATTTGACAGGAAGAGTACATCATTCTGCTAAAGGCCAACTTTGCACTTTAACAATCTATAGACCCAGAAAATAGCGCCATCTTACTGCTCTAAAAAATTCTGTTCCAGGATAAATTAGTAGCTATGTTTTATATTTTAAAATTATAATCAAGGGACAGATCTCTATAAAACATATAACCAAAAAGAACCCAGTATACTCATTATTAAAAGAAAGACTTAAAAACCATGCACTTATCTGCTCTTGTGCTCTAAGCTCTCCTACAAAGGTTTCTCTAAGGTCAGCTGGGAATTTCACTGTTTGTCAGAGATATAGAGCATGAAAACAGTCCCTTTGGTCCAACCCGTCCATACCGACCAGATATCCTAAATTAATCTAGTCCCATTTGCCAGCATTTGGCCCATATCCCTCTTAATCATTCTTATTCATATACCCATCCAGCTGTCTTTTAAATGGCAGTTCATTCTATACATGCATTACCCTCTGCATGAAAACGTTGCCCTGTATGTCCCTCTTAAATCTTTCCTCACTTACCATAAACCTATGCCCTCTACTTTTGGACTCCTATTCCCCAGGGAAAAGATCTTGACTATCCATGCCCCGTGTGATTTTATAAACTTCTGTAAGGTCACCCCTCAGCTTCTGACACTCCAGGGATAACAGCCCCAGCCTGTTCAGTCTCTCGCTATAGCTCAAACCCTCCAATCCTGACAACATCATTGTAAATATTTTCTAAACCCTTTCATGTTTCACAACATGCTTCCTACCGCAGGGAGAGCAGAATTGCATGCAGTATTTCAACAGCGGTCAAACCAATGTCCTGTACAACTGCAACATGACTTGCCTCTCCCTACACTTGGGGATAGTAAAGACTGCAGACACTGGAGAGTCAGAGTGGATAAAGAGTGGAGCTGAAATAAGCACAGCAGCTCGGGCAGCATCACAGGAGAAGGGGAGTCGACATTTCAGGTTGGAACTTTTCATCAGGACTGGAGAGGGGGAAGGAGGCTGCAAAGTAAATAGAGGGAGGGGGGCAGGTGGAAAGGTAGGTGGGAGAGTCTTAGGTGAATGCAGGTAGGTGGTGATTGTAATAAGTCAGTGAGAAGGGTGGAGCAGATAGGAAAGAGGGAAGATGGACAGGTTAGGTAAGGTTAAGGGGGCAATGCAGAAAGGGAGGGCTGGATCTCGGATGAGGTGGGGGGCTTGGGGAGATTTGGAAGCTGGTGAATTCTATGTTAAGGCCATATACTTGTCTGCTCCCAAGGCAGAAGACGAGGTTTACTTCCTCCAGCTTGTGTGTGGCCTTATTTTGACAGTGGAGGAGGCCCAGAACGGACATGTCTGGGGAATGGGAAAGGGTGTTGAAATGGCTGGCAACCAGAAGATGGGGTTGATTGGAGCATTGATGTTCCCTGAACTAGTCTCTGCGCCTGCCTTGATCTCTCCAGTGTAGAGGAAACCACATCGGGAGCAAGGGATGCAATCAATCAGGCTAGAGGAAATGCAAGTGAATCTCTCCCAGACTTGGAATGACTCTTTGGGGCCTTGGATGGAAGAGGGGAGGGTGTAGGAGCAGGTGTTGCACATGCTGTGGCCACAGGGGAAGGTGCCAGGAGATGGTGGTGGGGAGTGTGGATCTAACCAGGGAATCACGGAGGTAATCATCCCTGTGGAAAGTAAATATGCGTAGGGAAGGAAATATCATTTTGGTGATGGTGTCAGACTGCAGGCAGTGCAAATGGTGGGGGATTTGGAGATTAGTGGGGTGGAATGTGAGGACCAGGGGTCTCTATCCTTTCTGTGGTTAAGGGGTGAGGAGGGGGGAGTGGGGTTTGACGGCAGAGGAATGGGAAATAGAGGAGATGTGGTTGAGGGCATTGTTGATCAAGGGGGAGGGGAAATTACTGCCCTTGAAGGAGGAGGACATCTAGGATGTCCTGAAGTGGAATCGGTCATTCAGGGATCAGAGATGGTGGAGGCAGAGGAATTGGGAGAGTGGGATCACATTTTTGTTGGGGGGGGGGGCGGGGTGGTGTGGGAGGAGATGCAGTCAAGGTAGCTATGGTTCCTGACAAATCTTCCTACACCTATACTCCTCTACTCAATGTACTGACCTATAAAGGAAAGCATACCAAAGGCCTTCTTCACTATCCTATCTACCTGCGACAGCACTTTCAAGGAACTATGATCCTGCACTCCAGGTCCCTTTGTTCACCAACACTCGCTAGGACCTTACCATTAAGTGTATAAGTGTTGCCCTGATTTGCCTTTCCAAATTGTTACACTTCACATTTATCGAAATGAAACTCCATCTGCCACTCCTCGATCCACTGGCCCATCTGATCAAGGTCCCATTGTACTCTGATGTAACCTTCTTTGCTGTCCACTACATCTTCAATTTTGGTGTTATCTGCAAAATCACTGACCATATCCCCTATGTTCACACCCAAATCACTTATATACGGAACAAAAAGCTTCCTTGTGGCACACTGCTCCACATGGATATGCTGAATTTCTTTAGCATCCTGAGGAAGACGCATTGTTGTGCCTTCTTGACCATCGCATCAACGTGAGGGGACCAGAACAGGTTATTGGTGATCAGCATTTCTAGGAACTTGACGCTCTCAATCCTCTCCACCTCAGCTCCCTTGATGTACCTCCTTTCTTCTGTCGTCGATGACCAGCTCTTTTGTTTTGCCAACATTGAGGGAGAGATTGGTATCTTTGCACCACGATACCAAGTGCTCTGTCTCCTTCCTTGCCCCACACTCAGAATAGTGCCTGTCAAAACTAAATATAAACAATTGTCTCTCTCTCTCGCTCTCTAATGAGAAATGCTCATGGTCTGGGAAATTATCTTTTCTTGCATGTATTACGTTCCCGCTCCAGGTCAATAACATGGAATCGACCAATGTATTGGCTGCAGTTAACACCGAGTTAAAAAGGGCCTTTTCTAAAGCTGAGTCATAACTCTCTGAGGTGCAGTGCCAAGCTTTGGCCCACTTAATTAATATTACTCTCAATGCTGAGTCAGATTGGGGACAGTTAACTCTGGGATAGTTTGACATTTCCATTGAAAACTTCACTTGATCGATTGAAAATCCAGTTTTTGGAATTTGCTCAGGTGAATACTGATTCCGTCCAGTGACACCAATTGACCCTCAGATCTGTATCAGTGACAGACTGTCTGAACTCTAAATTCTCAACACAGATTGATTCCATTCAGCTTTCTCTTATCTCTTTTTTCTGCTGGCAGACTTCCTATTTTGGACAGTCTATCACTAGCTGGAGGAACCACATGGATGAAATAGAATGTCATTGATGGTGAAAGCAGTTTGTGAGGACACATCTCCAGGGACAAAGAACAGAGCAATTGTGGATCAGTCTGAAAGGTTGGATCACAGATAAATGGACTCTAGTAATTACAATATTTAAATGGTAATTTGCTTTCAAGCTATTGAATGGATATGTTTGCTTTGTAGGGCTTGTCTCATCCAAAATGTTACATTTGAGCGAGTTTCCCAATCCAGGTGATTAAGAAGACCTGTGTTATGTTATCATGGTGCATTTCATATAGAGAGGTTAGTGATGTCCATTTCTAAATACTCAAAAAAGTGACAGCAAAAATTGGGCAAAGTCTGTAGAAAGAGAGATGGAGAATTAAGTGAGTCTAAAATTGAGACATGAAGTCCAGTAAAAAAGAAACACAGTTAAGAAGAGAGAAGCTATTAAGAAAGCTGAGAAAAAGTGAAAAATAGACAAAAGGAAGCATAAAATAGGAAAGAAGGGAAACAAACTAGCACAGAGGAAAATGGAAAGGAAAGATACCCGAACTAGAGGGCATAGGTTTAGGGTGAGAGGGGAAAGATATAAAAGAGACCTAAGGGGCAACTTTTTCACACAGAGGGTGGAACGTGTATGGAATGAGCTGCCAGAGGAAGTGGTGGAGGCTGGTACAATTGCAACATTTAAGTGGCATCTGGATGGGTATATTAATAGGAAGGGTTTGGAGGGATATGGGCCAGGTGGTGGCAGGTGGGAATAGATCGGGTTGGGATATCTGGTCGGCATGGACGGGTTGGACTGAAGGGTCTGTTTCCATGCTGTACATCTCTATGATTCTATGACTCTATGAAATGACAGTCATGTAAAGAAAGCTTGTGGGAATTATGATCAGGAGAAGATGTGGTTCCTATGGGTTACTCACACCCAGCGTCCACTGCAAAACATGATGGTTTGTGAGTGTATAGCTCATACTTACTGGCAAGGAAGACACCTTCTTCACACAGGAGTGTAACCTACTGTGTTAAATACATGTAAATATCAGTGCTGTACAGGTAGTTCTCATATAAAGCGTGTTTCGGTCGCGCAATTTGTCACCGAAGAATTAGGGAACGGTATTTTCGAGAACGCTTACCTCTGTTCGCAATAGTGTGATTCCAGCAGCGATCGTTTTGCACACTTCATTCTGTGCATGCATTGATGTCAGCACTGAAGTCTCCACGCTGTTCTGCACATGTGCCGATGTCAGCTGCTGTCAGAGCATGTGAGAGGTACAGTACCAAATATTGAGCAGCTTCATCTCTAACATTAAACTAGTGAATGTAGATTGCTCTCCCTCTGAGGCAAGAATATTCTTGTATAATTCCTGTATAAGAGTTGAAAAAGCACAGCAGGTCAGGCAGCATCCAAGGAGCAGGAGAATCGACGTTTTGGGCCTGAGCCCTTCTTCAGGAATGAGGAAAGTGTGCCAACCAGGCTAAGATAAAAGGTAGTGAGGAGGGACTTGGGGGAGGGGCGTTGGAAATACGATAGGTGGAAGGAGGTTAAGGTGAGGGTGATAAGGTGAGGGTGATAGGCCGGAGTGGGGGTGGGGGCGGAGAGGTCAGGAAGAAGATTGCAGGTTAGGAAGGTG
>NC_057736.1:42670116-42675380 GCF_004010195.1 Chiloscyllium plagiosum | reverse complement strand
CAGGAGAATCGACGTTTCGGGCATAAGCCCTTCTTCAGGAATGAGGAAAGTGTGTCCCTCCTCCCTACCTTTTATCTTAGCCTGCTGGACACACTTTCCTCATTCCTGAAGAAGGGCTTATGCCCGAAACGTCGATTCTCCTGCTCCTTGGATGCTGCCTGACCTGCTGCGCTTTTCCAGCAACACATTTTCAGCTCTGATCTCCAGCATCTGCAGTCCTCACTTTCTCCTAATTCCTGTATAAGCCCTGTATAATTCCTGTATAAGCCCTGTATAATTCCTGTTGGACTGCATTATTCTCACACATGCCATTTGCCTTTCTCATTTGTTCCTGTACCTACATATCTCTTAATCTGAACTCACCCCCAAGAAACAGTCAGGAGACAATCAACCACAGCCATCTCCTTTTGCAACCACAACTACACCAGAAGGTAGTGATGATGATGATCCTCTGTTCCTGCATTATTTCTATTAAGTGATTCTCTATTAAGTGAGGTTTCACTAGAATGCAACTGTGGCATTATAGGAGAACTACCTGTATGTGTAAGATAGGTGTTTGGTTTTGTGAATAGTCAAACTCCAATATTTTGTGTGTTAACTTGATACCCGACTATGCAGAGCAGAACTGCTTCATTGTCAGTGTATATATGCAGAGTGTTTTTATGAATAAAGTATATTTTTGATTAAAGAAAAGAGACAATGCCAGTGCCAGATTTAGTTCGGAGTAAACAATTACCGTTCCTCTGGCCTGGGTATTCTGCTGCGAGGAGGCAACTTCCATAATCACCGGGGTTAAGGAGATGGTGGATGGGCGCCCCCCTCGTGGCAGACATTACATACAGGAATGCTCCCCTGAGACTAATTAATGTGAATGCCCCAGTGGTAAAGACTGAGCAGCTGGCCATCCTTCACCAGCTCCCACTGCTGCTGGCGACGAACAGGCTGGTCATTCTGGCCGGAGACTTCAACCGCATCATCGATGCAGATGGATGATCCAGACGGGCTGACATCAAACTGGACTCCTTTGCCAGGTTCCTGATGGAAACTGTTAAAGTCACCAAGCTGCACCACATCTTCAGCACCCTCTGCAGACGGAGCGCAACATAGATGCACCTGGTCGCAGCAAGATGTGTCTATCCGCTCAAGGATGCATTTCCTGTTTGCATCCTGCATGTTCTCCTTCGATTCACCAACATCAAGCTGGTGGTCTTCACTGACCACTGCCTCCTGCTGGCCGACGGTCACATACAGGATGACCAGGGAGCTGGCAAGGGAATGTGGAAGCTGAACGTGAAACTGTTGACCCCAGAAAACCTTGAGGAAGTGAAAAGGGATTACGTGGGTTGGAGATCCTTAAAACCTCTCTTTGAGTCTCCAGCAGACTGGTGGGAAACTGTCAAGGGGAACATCAAGAGATTGTTTTTCTGCAAAGATGATCAGAAGGCGAACAAGATGTGGGCAAAACTGTCCAAACTCCAGAAAAACATGCAGAACCTACTCTGGCTACAGATGATGGGGGTGAATGTCACAGAGGACCATCAGAAGGTGAAGAGACACAAGCCTCGTTCTTTGTCACAGAGGCCTCCAAGATAATCTTCTTGTCCAGGATCCACATCGTGGAGCAGGATGAGATGTGTTGGCGTGTCTTCCTTTTCTGGGTGGTAGACAGAGAGCACTCCGAGCTTTTTTTAGATTAGATTAGATTACTTACAGTGTGGAAACAGGCCCTTCGGCCCAACAAGTCCACACCGACCCGCCGAAGCGTATACCACCCAGACCCATACTCCTACATTTACCCCTTCACCTAACACTACGGGCAATTTAGCATGGCCAATTCACCTAACCTGCACATTTTTGGATTGTGGGAGGAAACCAGAGCACCCGGAGGAAACCCACGCAGACACAGGGAGAATTCGCAAACTCCACACAGAGAGTCGCCTGAGGCGGGAGTTGAACCCGGGTCTCTGGCGCTGTGAGGCAGCAGTGCCAACCACTGTGTCACCATGCCGCCCACAAAGGAAGGAGATGGCTCAGTAATGTTACTTCAGTCTGACATCCTGAGGATAGGCAAACCCTTTACATAGAATCCCTACAGAGTGGAACCAGGCCATTCGGCCCAACAGGTCCACACCGACCCTCTGAAGAGTAACCCACCCAGACACATTCCCCTACATTTACCCCTGACTAATGCACCTATACTACACATCCCTGAACACTATAGGCAATTTAGCATGGCCAATTCACCTGACCTGCACATCTTTGGATTGTGGGAGGAAATCCATGCAGACACGGGGAGAATGTGCAAGCACCACACAGACAGTTGCCTGAGGCTGGAATTGAACCCAGGTCCCTGGCGCTGTGAGGCAGCAGCGCTAACCACTTGAGCCACTGTGCCGCAAGACTGTATGACACAAGCCCACAGGAGCATGGAGGTCTTAGACAACAGCATGCGGGAGAGACTGGACCAGTCATTATGTCTGGATGAGCTGACCAAGACCCACAAGGCCTTAGAAAAGAATAAAACTCCTGGAAAGGACGGCTTACCAGCGGAGTTGTATTGGGGTCTGTGGGACTTGATTGGCCAGGACCCACTGAAGGTGTATGACAGTATATTGAGGTTAATCCTGAGCAGCTCCGTGACACAGGACTCTGTGCTGTACGGGGAGGGATTGACCAGGACACACACCGAGACGAACATCGACTGTACCTGGAGGACCATCAACTTGGTGAAAGACGCTCTTTGATCTGCCCGAAACTTGTTGGTCTTCCAGAGCAAGGAGTTGACCCTGACCGAGTGTTACAGACTGGCACATCCCAAGGTTCAGGACCACGTGCTGAGGGGCACACTAAAGCTGGGGGCAACTGGTGCCAAGGCTCAGTGGGAAAAGCCCACTGTCTGAGGTTATCTTGCTGAAGTTAATTGAGGGCCCGTTCAGTTATCAGACCTGCCCAGTGTCTCAAATATATGTAAATATTGGTTTTACATAAGAGAGGTCTTTCGTTTGTTGGGACAATCAAAGTTCAATGTTTTGTTTGTTTGCTTGATATGCAAATGACTTTTGTATCAAATGTAAATACAAGGCTTTTTATGAATAAAGTATATTTTTGAAATAAAGAAGAGTTGTTCTCCCAGGATAAGACTATCCCATTGCATTTCTGGTTTGCTGACACCTGTGATGTCCCAAATGCAGAATACTCGACTGCAAAGTTTGTGGTAGTGGGCGTTTGAACTCTCCCCAGTCTCGAAGGTTAAAAGTAGATATTTCAGTTCATCATTTGAAGCAGTAGATGGCAATATTGTGCGTTCTCCAAATTCACTTGACTTGAAAATGTGGGGCTTTTTCCCGTTATTGATAAATTCCACTCGCCAATTACCCATGTGCCAGTAGTCGGAGTGCATTCCCAAACCTTGAGGATGCAATGGAAGCTCAAAATACTCCCAACTGATTAATGAATCAGTTGCCTGGATGATTTCCATTCACGCTCACAGAAGGAATTCCACTCCCCAAAACTGTAACAGAATGGATCCAACCTATATTGGTGACGGATGAATTCCAAGCTGCTGTCACTATGGTAACTAAGTCCAACTAATTCAGTGTTTCTCACAATTGTATTGAGATTGGAGAGCAATAAATTGTTCATTACTGGTCACCGTAATTCAGTTTTTTTCACACAAGAAACAGCAAATGTTTAAACTAAAAACAAAATGCTGAAGAAACTCAGCATCTATGGAGCAGGAAATAAGGGTTAAATTGAGAGGTCTTATTAGATTTTTTAAAATTTCATAAGTATACTTTGTTCATTAAAAATCTTTGTGTGTGTATGTACATTGTCACAAATGCAGTTCCGTTGTGTACAGGTGCATATCAAATAAACAAAACATAACATTGAACTTTAACTCTATCCAACTCTCTTATACTTACAATACCAGAATGTACATATATTTGAGAAACTGGGAGGGTCTGATAACTGAATGGACCCCAACTTACCTTCAGCAGGAAGACCTCAGACAGTGGTCTTTTCCCAATCCACACAGGAGGAATCTTACTCCCCCAGGCAGCCTGAGACAGAGGCTTTACAGGAATAAAGTTCAACAAAGGTGTATCCTGTTTGTGTCCGGAATGCTCTAAATCAGATCCATTGATGCCAAGTCAGTGTTCTTCTCTGACTGCTGGTGAAGCCCCTCCCCACCACTTCCCTTCACTGGTGAAGCCCCTCCCCACCACTTCCCATCTCCTTTACTCCCCTCTCCCCCACCCTCGCCTCTACTGCATCCTCCACCCCTTTCTTGTCTTCCTCCAACTCTATCCGTGCTCCTCCAGTCTTCCCCCTTCACCTCCTTGATCCATCTTTCAGACTCATCCCCTCACCTACTGCCTTGCTTCCCCTCCTCCACATTCCCTCTCCCCTCCTTCCCTTCCATGAGACCATGAGAATTAGAAGAGGGAACAGGCCATTCAGCCCCTCAAGCCTGCTCTGCCATTCGACATTCCGCACGTCAGTATTCCTGTCCTTTCTCCATAACCCTTGATTCCCCGACTGATCAAGAGTCTATCCGTCTCAGCGTTAAATATACACAAGGACTCTGCCCCCACAGCTCTCTGTGACAAGGAGTTCCATAGACCCACAACTCTCTGAGTGAGGAAATTCCTCCCTATCTCAGCCTAAAGTTGGTGCTCTTTTATTCAGAGTCTGTGCCTTCTGGTGCTGGACTCTCCCATGAGGGAAAACTTCCTTTCAGTGTTTACCCTGTCAAGCCCGTTTAGAATCGTATGTTTCAATGAGATCACCTCTCATTCTTCCCAACTGCAGGGAGGAGAGTCCCAATCTGTTTAGCTTTTGCTCATAAGACAATCCCTCTGTACTGGTCATCGTCTGATTGAACCTTGTCTGAATTGTCTCGAATGACATGATATCTTTCCTCAAATAAGGGGAACAAGAAAGCTCACAATACTCCAGATGTAGTCTCACCAGCACCTTGTGCAGTTGCAGGAAGATTTCCCTAACCTTATACTCCAACCCCCTTGAAATAAGGGCCAACATTCCATTATCCTTCCTGATTATCCCTGCATCTGTTCGCTAGCTTACTGTATTTTGTCTATAAGTTACCCCAAGTCCCTTTGTCATCCTGCTTTCTGCAGTTTTTCTCTCTAAAATAATATTCTGCTATTTTACTCTCCCAAATGTATCTAATCCCTTCCCCTTCCTCCTCTCCCTACTCCTCCTCACTCTGTGCATCACTTCCTCCTCCCTCCTCTCCTCTC